>NW_012110563.1:711295-711931 GCF_000951045.1 Mandrillus leucophaeus | reverse complement strand
CCATTTGTTTGTGTCCTCTTTTATTTCACTGAGCAGTGGTTTGTAGTTCTCCTTGAAGAGGTCCTTCGCATCCCTTGTAAGTTGGATTCCTAGGTGTTTTATTCTCTTTGAAGCTATTGTGAATGGGAGTTCATTCATGATTTGGCTCTCTGTTTGTCTGTCATTGGTGTATAAGAATGCTTTTTTGCACATTGATTTTGTATCCTGAGACTTTGCTGAAGTTGCTTATCAGCTTAAGGAGATTTGGGGCAGATATAATGGGGTTTTCTAAATACACAATCATGTCATCTGCAAACACGGACAATTTGACTTTTCCTTTTCCTAATTGAATATACTTTATTTCTTTCTCTTGTCTGATTGCCCTAGCCAGAACTTTCAACACTATGTTGAATAGGAGTGATGAGAAAGGGCATCCCTGTCTTGTGCCAGTTTTCAAAAAGATGCTTCCAGTGTTTCCCCATTCAGTATGATATTGGCTGTGGGTTTGTCATAAATAGCTCTCATTATTTTGAGATATGTTCCATCAATACGGAATTTATTTAGTTTTTAGCATGAAGGGCTGTTGAATTTTGTCGAAGGCCTTTTCTGCATCTATTGAGATAATCATGTGTTTTTTGTCTTTGGTTCTGTTTATAT
>NW_012110563.1:706071-710875 GCF_000951045.1 Mandrillus leucophaeus | reverse complement strand
TTATCATTTTTTATTGTGTCTATTTGATTCTTCTCTCTTTTCTTCTTTATTAGTCTTGCTAGCAGTCTATCAATTTTGTTGATCTTTTCAAAAACCCAGCTCCTGGATTCATTGATTTTTTTGGAGGATTTTTGTGTGTGTGTCTCTATCTCCTTCAGTTCTGCTCTGATCTTAGTTATTTCTTGCTTTCTACTAGCTTTTGAATGTGTTTGCTCTTTCTTCTCTAGTTCTATTAATTGTGATGTTAGGGTGTCAATTTTAGATCTTTCCTGCTTTCTCTTGTGGGCATTTAGTGCTACACATTGCCCTAAACACACTGCTTTAAATGTGTCCCAGAGATTCTGGTATGTTGTGTCTTTGTTCTTATTGGTTTAAAAGAACATCTTTATTTCTGTCTTCATTTTATTATGTACCCAGTAGTCATTCTGGAGCAGGTTGTCCAGTTTCCATGCAGTTGGGTGGTTTTGATTGAGTTTCTTAGCCTTGAGTTCTAGTATGATTGCACTGTGGTCTGAGAGACAGTTTGTTATAATTTCTGTTCTTGTACATTTGCTGAGGAGTGCTTTACTTCCAACCATGTGGTCAATTTTGCGATAAGTGCGATGTGGTGCTGAGAAGAATGTATATTCTGTTTATTTAGGGTGGAGAGTTCTGTAGATGTCCATTAAGTCCACTTGGTGCAGAGTTGAGTTCAATTCCTGGATATCCTTGTTAACTTTCTTTCTCATTGATCTGTCTAATATTGACAGTGGGGTGTTAAAGTCTCCCATTATTATTGTATGGTAGTCTAAGTCTCTTTGTAAGTCTCTAAGGACTTGCTTTATGAATCCGGGTGCTCCTGTATTGGGTGCATATATATTTAGGATAGTTACTTCTTATTGTTGAATTGATCCCTTTACCATTATGTAATGGCCTTCTTTGTCTCTTTTGATCTTTGTTGGTTTAAAGTCTGTTTTATCAGAGACTAGGATTGCATCCCCTGCCTTTTTTTGTTTCCATTTGCTTGGTAGTTCTTCCTCCATCCCTTTATTTTGAGCCTATGTGTGTCTCTGCATGTGAGATGGGTCTCCTGAATACAGCAAACTCATGGGTCTTCACTCTTTATCTAATTTGCCAGTTTCTGTCTTTTAATTGGAGCATTTAGTCCATTTACATTTAAAGTTAATATTGTTATGTGTGAACTTGATCCTCTCATTGTGATATTAGCTGGTTATTTTGCTCATTAGTTTATCCAGTTTCTTCCTAGCATCAATGGTCTTTACATTTTGGCATGTTTTTGCAGTGGCTGGTACCTGTTGTTCCTTTCCATGTTTAGTGCTTCCTTCAGGATCTCTTGTAGGGCAAGCCTGGTGGTGACAAAATCTCTAAGCATTTGCTTGTCTGTAAAGGATTTTATTTCTTCTTCACTTACGAAACTTAATTTGGCTAGATATGAAATTCTGGGTAGAAAATTCTTTTCTTTAAGAATATTGAATACTGGCCCCCACTCTCTTCTGGCTTGTAGAGTTTCTGCCGAGAGATCCAGTGTTAATCTGATGTGCTTCCCTTTGTGGGTAACCCGACCTTTCTCTCTGGCTGCCCTTAACATTTTTTCCTTCATTTCCGCTTTGGTGAATCTGACAATTATGTGTCTTGGAGTTGCTCTTCTTGAGGAATATCTTTGTGGCGTTCTCTGTATTTCCTGAATTTGAATGTTGGCCTACCTTGCTAGACTGGGGAAGTTCTTCTGAATAATATCCTGCAGAGTGTTTTCCACCTTGGTTCCATTTTCCCCTTCACTTTCAGGCACACCAATCAGACGTAGATTTGGTCTTTTCACATAATCCCATATTTCTTGGAGGCTTTGTTCATTTCTTTTTACCCCTTTTTCTCTAAACTTCTCTTCTCATTCCATTTCATTCATTTGATCTTCAATCACTAATACTCGTTCTTCCACTTGATCAAGTTGGTTACTGAAGCTTGTGCCTTTGTCCTATAGTTCTCGTGTCATGATTTTCATCTCTGTCAGTTTATTTATGGACTTCTCTGCATTGGCTATTTTGGTTATCCATTCTTCCATTCTTTTTTCAAGATTTTTCATTTCTTTGTGCTGGGTACATATTTCCTCCTTTAGCTCTGAGATGTTTGATCGACTGAAGCCGCCTTCTCTCAACTCGTCAAAGTCATTCTCTGTCTAGCTTTTTTCCATTGCTGGCAATGAGCTGCATTCCTTTGAAAGGGGAGATGCACTCTGATTTTTTGAATTTCCAGCTTTTCTGCACTGCTTTTTCCCCATCTCTGTGGTTTTATCGGCCTTTGGTCTTTGGTGATGGTGACATACTGACGGGGTTTTGGTGTGGGTGTCCTTTCTGTTTGTTAGTTCTCTTTCTAACAATCAGGACCCTCAGCTGCAGGTCTGTTGAAGTTTGCTTGAGGTCTGCTCCAGACCCTATTTGACTGGGTATCAGCAGCAGAGGCTGCAGATGATAGAATATTGCTGAACAGCAAGTGTTGTTGTCTGATTCTTGCTCTGGAAACTTCATCTCAGAGGTGTACCCAGCCATGTGAGGTGTGAGGTGTCAGTCTGCACTTAGTGGATCTTCTCAGGGATCAGGGACCCACTTGAGCAGGCAGTCTGTCCATTCTCAGATCTCAACCACTGTGCTGGAAAACCACTGTTCTCTTCAAAACTGTCAGACAGGGATGTTTATGATGACTCATTTTTTTCAAGCTGAAGTTTTCTAAATTGTGTTATTTGAAGGTACAAAAATTGGAGCCCCCAAAATGAAGGAAGGGAGAGTGAGAGAGAGAATGCAAGTAAGAGAACATGTTAAGAGCACAAAGAAAAGAGTATGGCCTAGTTGCTTCAAGGACACTCATTGTCAGAGAGGAGGAGATTGGGGACCCAAGAATAAAAAGATAAAAACCTATTGCAGTTATAGCAAGATTAATATTTCTGCATGTCTTCTGATTTCTTTCTTGAATGGCTGCATAAATAACTCCTAACTTTATTTGGCTTTTAATGGCTGAGGGTTTTGCCAGTGGGGTTTGACTCTGTGAGGCATGGGTCAAGCATATAGTGGCTGTTATTGAAGAAACACACAGGAGTTATATCTGCATCAACAGTTGCATGGCAGGGAAGCTTAAAATAATTTGTGTGTTTGCACAGAAGTAGATTTTGAATAATACGACATTTTGGTATATTATAACATTAAAGGATAAACTTATAAATGTCAATGAAACATTTTACTGGCTTTTCTGTAAAGCATAATTAACCATAAAATATTCTTAACTCAAATGAAAATGCTCAATTCTAATAAATTCATATCCAGTACCCAGCTCTATTGTCTTTACACTTAAGGCATTGTCTACCACCTACTTACTAAACCCTGAGTGTTTGTTAAAAATATAGAGTTCTAGGCTCTACAGGCATCCCACAGAACCACTGACCTAAGACCTAAGGGGAAAAAAAAGATTCTTAAATTAAGGTAGTGCTTGACTTAATGAGTATTATTTTCAAAGTACCCCTAAAGACCTCAGATTGCCTGTTGAAACAAGGATGCTACACTTGGTTTAGTTATTTTTAGTTTAGAGAATGAGCAAAACCTCCTATTCTAGCCATAATTATGTTAGCAGTGGTGCACCAGATAATCAACTTGAATAAATACCCATGTTGGGTTCAGATAAGCAGGATGAAAATAATTAAGTTTAAAACTTCCAGCCTTCACTATTACGGAAGAAATGCTACAGGATACAATGGACTATTAGAGCAATATTTTTGTGAAGGAGATCTACTTATTTTTCTCATTAGTTTTATTTCAAAATGACACTTCATAGGCATAGAGTGGCAGCCTACATCCGGATGTAGTTATACAGGCTTAGTGTAAAGATTCAGGTTCCTAATGAGACAAAGAACATTATTAGATACTCTGAGTGTAAGAAGATTACAGGAAATTAATAATCGAGTATTCTAGTTTATAACTCTTCCCTTTTGGGCTAATAGGAGTAAGCTTCCTTTTCTGATATTTAAAGACAGATATCTCTTCTCTACCGTTCTTGTCCAAATTTCCAAGTGAGACAGTCCCAGTCATGACAAGTTTTTTCTTACAACATGGCTTTCAGTCAGTCAATGAATATTTATTGAGCACCAATGCTCTGGGCAGTAGAGAACAAACAGTACAGAACAAGAGAGAAAATCTTGTTTGGTGCTTATATTTAGTGGAAGACACACCATTTCTGGTTGCTGCACTGTTGTAGTCCAATTGGAAAGCAATATGCTAATGATAACACTTCCCTTATTCTGGACATATACTTCTATTAATTATTAGGTTGTTATTTTTGCTGGAAGCCATGCCAACCTTCTGGTTCCTATTAATTCTACAATGAAGTAAAACTTCTGAGTGTCTAGGTTTAAAAATAAGAGTGTCCTTAATGATAACTTATACCAGGACAGAGAAGGCTAATATAGGCTGGGAACTAGACTCTCCCACTAAGAAGAATAAAAATAATGACTATGGGTATTGGCCAAGTAATACATGCTAAAAGAGAGTACAGTATACTCTGAATTGAGTGGTTTCCAGAGTGTCTCAGGCACATATCATTTGATTTCAAATACAGAACCCACTCATTGCAGCTTAGGAAATTAAAGGTGAATTTGTTAGAAGGATGATGCTATGTCTCACAGAGCAAAATTTTCATAAGGTAGTACTTTTTTTTTTGTTTTGAGATGGAGTCTCGCTCTGTAGCCCAGGCTGGAGTGCAGTGGCGCCATCTTGGCTCACTGCAAGCTCTGCCCCCCGGGTTCATGCCATTCTCCTGCCTCAAC
>NW_012110563.1:700775-701286 GCF_000951045.1 Mandrillus leucophaeus | reverse complement strand
TTAGCATGAAGGGCTGTTGAATTTTGTCGAAGGCCTTTTCTGCATCTATTGAGATAATCATGTGTTTTTTGTCTTTGGTTCTGTTTATATGCTGGATTACTTTTATGGATCTGGGTATGCTGAACTAACGTTGCATCCCAGGGATAAAGCCCACTTGGTCATGCTGGATAAGCTTTCGGATGGATGTGCTTCTGGATTTGGTTTGCCAGTATTTGATTGAGGATTTTTGCATCGATGTTCATGAAGGATATTGGTCTAAAATTCTCTTTTTTTGTTGTATCTCTGTCAGTCTTTGCTATCAGGATGATGTTGGTCTCATAAAATGAGTTAGGGAGGATTCCTTCTTTTTTCTATTGATTGGAATAGTTTCAGAAGGAATGGTACCAACTCCTCCTTGTACCTCTGGTAGAATTTGCCTGTGAATACGTCTGGTCCTGGACTTTTTTTGGTTGGTAGGCTATCAATTATTGCCTCAATTTCAGAGTCTGCTATTGGTCTATTCAGGGATTCA
>NW_012110563.1:686908-700035 GCF_000951045.1 Mandrillus leucophaeus | reverse complement strand
GTTAGCCAGGATGGTCTAGATCTCCTGACCTTGTGATCCGCCCATCTCGGCCTCCCAAGGTGCTGGGATTACAGGCGTGAGCCACCATGCCCGGCCAAGGTAGTACATTTTGAAACTAGAAAGACAGAGGGCATAGTGTCTAGTCTATTTTGTGTGCGTGTACTCACCTCATTATGTCTGCATATGAACATCCTTTGCTTTACTAAATCCTGTATGTAACTTTTATATTTCCAGGTCACCCTCAGCAACATCAGTCATCACCATCATCATCATCATCACCACTACAAGATTAACAACAGCAACTGCATCACTAACCACAGTATCTGCATCTATCATTTCTTTTTTTTTTTTTTTATTTCATCTATTACAATGAAAAACATCACCTATCATAAATTAGTTCCACTGGCCCTCATGTTTCCATCTCCCTTCACTTTTTGAAAGACTATTTTTCCTCTTAGTTATCTCTATTCTTCTGCACTATCAATCTTTCCTGAGTTGATTGTAGCAAGCAATAT
This sequence comes from Mandrillus leucophaeus, assembly GCF_000951045.1. Classification (NCBI taxonomy): domain Eukaryota; kingdom Metazoa; phylum Chordata; class Mammalia; order Primates; family Cercopithecidae; genus Mandrillus; species Mandrillus leucophaeus. Next base: position 699,520 of record NW_012110563.1, on the reverse strand, counting down.
GACAATCTACTCAAATATTGTAAGACATTATATATAATGGTTAAAAGAACAGATTATACTGTTCTTTTGAAAACTTCATAAGCAAATGGGGAAGAAAGTAAAGTTTACAAATTTAAAAAGAAAATAAATTCTAAAGATAAACTCAGGAAATCCCACTGAGAGTCAGAAAACTTGAACATTCAATCTAAGGAATAATTTAAGCATTGCAATATCATCTTATCTCATTGTGGTATTATTAATGCCTGGAAAATACTTCTCTGCAGTTATATTGCAGGAAACAGTGACAAGACTCTTAAGCTGTAATCATAAATCTAACACAAACTTTTCCTGAAGTCTTAAGGCAATAATAACTTGTATATCTATAAAATTACAAATACATTACAAATTGGTCAATTTCAGTCAATAATGTTAATGCCAGAAAAATATCTCTCAATTATTTTTCAAAATAGTATACATTACATACCAGAATTGTGTCTTTGAAATATATTTGAACTCTTCCAAAGAAAATATCCAAACTTAATTATCTCTTCTGTAGCTGATTTTTGTCATACAACACATGATATAATAAATTGTAATATAATATCCTCTATTTCACATGATTGTTGCAAAAATACAATGCAATATACTGCTTTATATATGTTTAAAAGAGATAATATGTAAAGTGTCTTATACGGTTTCTGAAATATAGCATATATTTTAAAATGTTAGCTTCATTTTTTTCTCTCTTCACTTTTTTATTTTTATTTTTTTAAAAACAACTTTGCAGGTGTGGGAGTATTAGCAACCCAATTAAGAATATACTTTGATGGAGATAAAGCTATGTAATGATGTAATGATTTGTGGTTTTTTATTTCTTTTTTTTTTTTTTCTTTTCTTTTTTTTTTTTTGAAACAGAGTCTTGCTCTGTCGCCCAGGCTGGAGTACAGTGACCTGATTTCAGCTCACTGCAACCTCTTCTCCCGGGTTCAAGCAACTTTCCTGCCTCAGCCTCCTAAGTAACTGGGATTACAGGAATGTGCCACCACCACTGGCTAAGTTTTTGTGCATTTTTTGTAGATGTAGGGTTTCGCCATACTGGCCAGGCTGATCTCCAACTCTTGGCCTTAATTGATCTGCCTGCCTTGGCCACCCAAAGTACTGGGATTACAGGAGTGAGCATGTCATGATTTCTTAACTAGAATGCTTTCTTCAGTCTCTTCATTTGGATTGAGTCATGTTTTCCTCTCAAAGTTACAACACTGAGATCTTGCCTTGTCCCTGTTAGATTAGGTAGCCTTCCTACATATTTTGTTCCCCAGTTGCTTTACTTATAAGTAGACCAGTCTGTCTTCTGTACTACAATACAAAACCTTCGAGGATAAGATTACGTTCCCATTTTCTGACCTAACCTACTGGATCCTAAACAAAAGTGTATTGCTTTGAACAGCTGTATTGAATGGTGACTAGTATTTCATCCACTTTTGATTTTGTTTCCTCCTGATTGGCTAAACAGTTTGGGTAAGGGCATTTTCAATTGCAAGTAACAGAATCCCAACAAGAACTAGTTTAAATCAAACAGAGGAATGTTTTGATTTAGAACAAAAGTCCACTAAGGAGTCAAGGTGGACCTGGTCTTAAGCAAACTTTGAATCATGTACGGTTAGACTGTCACAAAGGACCTACTCACTCTTGCTGGGTCTTGTTAGTACTTCCTTGTATTTAAGTTTCATTCATTTTTTTTTGCAGATGGCTTTCAATGGTATAGGAACAAAGTTCTGTGCTCATATACTACCAGTGTGGTAGCCTAAGGTAGAGTGTGTCTCTCTCATTCCAGTGGAAAATGTTTTGAGTAAGAAGTCATACTGACCAGCTTGGTGTACCCTTGGATCAGCTATCGTAGCTGGGAAAGTGAGATTATATCAGTTAGCTTTTGTGTAAAACAAATGACCCTAAATTTTAGTCGATTAAATAGAAACCATCTCTTTAGAATACAATTCTATAGAGTGGCAGTTTCAACTGGGTTAGCTGGATGCCGCTTCTAGTCTTGGGTGAGCTCGTTTATACAGTCCTGATTAACTGCCAAGTCAGCTGGAAGCTAACTGGTCTAGAAAGGCCTCAAATGGGATATCATGTCTCTGCTTAATATGCTTTATTATTTTTTCAGCAGATAATTTTGGTTTTCATATATTGTATCTCGACAGGGTTCCAAAATAGAAAAAGAGAGTGGAAGTATTCAAAGACTTTTAAAACCTAGGCTTGTATCTTACCTCTCCTGACTCCCACTGCATTTTATTGGCCAAAGAAATTCAAAAGATTAAAGAGAAGAAATAAGAGACTCTAAATTTTTAATGGTAGGACTCGGGAAATGGAGCAGTTATAGGTAAAAGTGAATGATTATGGTCATCTATGTAGTCTACCATAGAGGTACCATGCTGAAGTTTGGATAACATATTACCTATATCTGCAGAGGTAAAGGTGACTATCAGAAGAAATATTATGGCACATACATTTATAGCACATATGTGGTCAGTGGGATAATTGTTTTAGCTTCACATTTACTTTTGTTTCTGCAATCTATACAGTACTACTCATTGATCAACAAACATAAGTTGGACTTTCTTGCCTTCATATTGTTCTTTGCCTAATTGTCCATGTTTCTGATGTATCAAAATCTCTGACACCTCTCTAGCTTTAAATCCAGTTTGATTGGTTGTCAATGGACAACTCCCCACCTCTGAGAAGTTTTCTATGATTACTACAGATGAAGGTAAATTTTCTCCCTAGGATTGTAGCAATGGTTCTTAATTTAGGCTACGCATCAGAAATCTTGTGGAAATATCTTTAAAAGTCTCAATGCCCAGACCACACCTGAGACCAACTGAGCGAGAATCTCTGGGAGAGGGATCTTAGTATCAGCTCCCCTGGTGATTCTAACATATAGCCAAGGTTGAGATCCAGTATTTTCTAATAATTTCTGATAAAATTCGGGTTACAGGGAGTTTTTCTCATATTATAAACTTTTTCTGAGCGCAGGGACCTAATACAATGTTTCATGCATAATTGACACTCAATATAGAGTTGCTGATAAAGTGCTATGGACTGAATGCTTTTATCTCTCCAAAATTCGTATGTTAAAACCCTATCTCCTAGTGCGAGGGTATGAGTAGGTGGGATCCTTGGGAGGTAATTAGGATTAGATGAGGAGCTGAGGGTGGAGCCCTCGCAGAGGGGATTAGTATTGTTAGAAGACTCTCAAGAGAACTTGCTTTCTCTCTTTTGCCTTGTGAGGACACAGCAAGAACTTGGCAGTCTGCAACCCAGAAGAAGACTCTCACCAGAACCCAATCATGCTGGCACTTGGATTTAGGACTTCAAGCCTCCAGAAATTTGTGGAATAAGTTTCTGCTGTTTATAAGCTACCAAGTCTATGATAATGTGTCAGAGGACTCAACCAAGACATAAAGTGAGATAGAATTAAGATCTGTTAAGACCTATTTGCTATAATAAAATTCAAAATAGTCATATAAATGTTTAAATGAAACATCTCAAAAATCATAACATGGTCTTACATTTAGAAAATCAGTACAGAAATATTTATTAAGTCAACAAAATTTCTAACATTATATTGATGTCTACTTGTTGATATGTTGATTTGCAAACATTTTTTTTTTCCACATGGATATATTTCCTTTTGTCTTCCCAACTAATTGTTATTACATTACAGGAAATATTTTATTTTATTTATTTTGTATTTCTCTGTAACCATCCCCCTGCCTGGTCTAGTATAGTGTCAATGATTTGATGCTTTTATTAATGTAATTTCAAAGTCATTTTAATGGCCAGAATATAAACAATTATAAATAACACTTCCATAGAATTAAGATTTGATTGTTGCAATGGCAATATGGATGACTTTTAGAAAAACGTGAGTTACGTATGTCATCAGACATTAAAAAATATATTAACTAAGCTGTAAATTAATTTTTACATACAAATATACCTTAATAACAACAGTAGATGAAAAAAGGATTGGTTTGAATTGCTAAGTCATTTCACACATTGATACCAGAGTAAAATACTTCAAAATTGTTCTTACTGAACATTCTTCTTTTCCTCCCACATACACAGAAGAAGAAAAATATCACTATACCAATAATGTCTTTTACATACCTACACACAATCTGAACTTTCTCAGAGGAACAAGTGAACAGAATAACTTTTTTTATTTCCTTGAAACATATTTACTTAACATGAAAGATCTTGCTCCTTTGCATTGGGCGTTCATTTCCTCTATAGCTAAAGGGTAAATGATGGATAGGAGAATAAAGAGGGACAAATATAATGTCTGCTAATGTGGTAATGTCTGTAGGTGGTGTATGTGTTTATACATATTTGACTTGCACTTTAACAAGACATGAATTCATCACTCAGAAACACTACACTGCTCCCATCTTCCTCAAAGTGAAAAAGAGAAGAAACAAAGAATGTTAGGTACATCTAATAAAAGGACAAAATAGGCCTGAAGCCCTCAAAAAGAAAGAAACAAACAAACAAAAACAAACCAAAAAAAGAAAAAAACAAAAACTGTTCTCACTTACAAAGGCCTTGAAGTTCAAGCAGTGGCTTCAACATATATCAAAACTTGATTCAAGCCCTTTACATTTCATGACTGAGAAATGAGGAAGATTTTCTTCTGCTCAGACTTGTCCACCTAATCTCAGGAAAAGATGGGTAAAGTGACACTATATATTACAATAAATATTTGACATGCTATTTTCTCATCTCCTTTGACTTTCCTATTACTTTTGACTGCTTAGTGACCAATGGAATGAATAGACTTGGCATGATTGATGGGAAGCAATATGGTGACTCAAGAAAATCAACTGTTTTATGAAGACATTGTAATTTTTATTGTGTGAGAGAGAGAAAAGAAAGATATGAATTTTGTGTTTTTTCAGTCATCTCTGCTTACTCACCCTGAAAGGAGATTTACTGCTATTACAGAACAAAGATAATCTGTGATGGTGAAAAAGAAACAAAAGACTATCTACATAGGTTTAACTTTGGAAAGGGTTTTTGATCAAAGAGCTTATCTTGAAGTAGAGAAAGCAGATTCAAAAAATACTAATGGTGTGAAGCTGGTAACACTAGTTGAATTGTTGAATGTATACGTTTAAAGGAAAGGAAATGTGAGCATAATTTTCACATTTATGGTTTGGGCACTGCTGTGGTCTGAATGTATGTGTCTCCCCAGAATTCACCTAACCCCCAAGGTGATTATAGTAAGTAGTGGGACCTGTGAGAAGTGATTAAGTCATAAGGGCTCTACCCTCATGAATGTGATTATCACCCTTATCAAAGTAAGTAGTGGGACCTGTGAGTGTGATTATCACCCTTATAGTAAGTAGTGGGACCTGTGAGAAGTGATTAAGTCATAAGGGCTCTACCCTCATGAATGTGATTATCACCCTTATCAAAAAGGCTGGAGGGAGTCTTTTTGCCTTCTGCTATGAGGGGAAACAACTAGAAGGCACTGTCCATTAGCAATGAGCCCTAAACAGATGCTGAATCAGCTGGTGCCTTGATCTTGGACTTCTCTGCCTCCTCCTGAACTGTAAAAAATTACATTTCTGTTGTTTATAAGTTACCCAGTCTAAGGTATTTTCTTATAGTAGGCCCAAACGACTAAGGCAGGTAACTAGGCCATGGTGATACTAAAATATAAAACATAGGAGGAGCAATAAGTTTGGAGGTAAAAATATAGAGGTCAGTTTTGGACATATTTAAGTAATTATGAAACATCCAGATGACAACAGTGTGGGTAGATGGATGTATCTGGAATTCAGAAGAGGAGATTTTAGGGAGGTAGAGAATTGAGTGTCTTAAGTGTATTAACAAATAACACTTGGATACTGTTGGCTATGTGTTGTTCATGGTTATAAGCATTCACACTTAGAGGGCAAGTCATTTAATACTTTCAGGAATATTATGAGGGAGTTACATACTTGTGTTCATTATCTCCATTCTGTAGATGAGGAAATTTAGGCTCAGAAAGGTTGAATAACTTGCTAAAATGACCCATGTAGGAAGCAGTGGAGCTACTATTCTAAAGAAGACACACACCCTGGCTCCAGAGTCCAAACTCTTAACCACTATTCCATACTGCTTCACATAAAATAAGTAGATTCGGTCAGGGATTGTCAAAGAGTGTGAAAAGGAGTGGATTTAAGACAACTTCAAGAGAATAGAAATACCAAAGATGTCTAACTGAATGGCTTTCTATTCAGTCACCGCTTCCTTATATTTTGACTTTTTCCTCTGTGCTTAACATTGTGAAATACGTAACTTGTTCCTCTTGAAGACTTTTTAATCTAGTCAGAGAGACATTTAAGTATGTAAACTCATCCATGAACAATACAACCCACTTTATCCAAGCATACAGTGCAGTGTATATTTTAAATTATTTAAGCATTAAGGGGTGGAATCAACAATATTAGATGGAGCTACTGAAGATATTTTACCGAATAGTACTCCCCAAAATGGGAGCTGTAGAAGGTGTCAAGGGCCAAAGAATGAAGGTCCTAGAGGCCTTTGAAGAATGTTAAGATTGGGGCTGACTTGAGGAATGAGGAAAAATATAGTGAGGATGATATGAGTAGAGGTTGTGAGAATCATAATCAAAAAAGGGGGTTAGCTTGTGGGGAGTGGTTTTATTTGAGGCAGAGAATGCAATAGATTTCTATTAGGTATTTTAAGATAAATCTGAAGAGAAATGGCAAAATCACAGTGTTTTCTTGTGAGATTTTCCCAAAACCCCAAGAATTCCCTTCAGTCATTATATGAATTTGCAAAGAAATGGTAAAATAAAAAGATATGGGAGGGCTTGGAGTCTTCAAACATTTAGACAATGGTTAAATTTTCATGTCTCTTTGAACTTATCTTCCCCATCTTTCCCAGTGTTCCACTGGAACAGGAAGATCCAACTATGTCAACATTTTTAGAACAGGTACCTTTTTCTGTTCAAAGATAAGAAAATAGGGAAATAACAACTGTAAACATCAACTCTGGGCATTTGCGGCAGTGAATTCAATTTGAATTGAATAGAACACTAACAAATTACTGAAGGGATGTCCAACCTAAGTTTCCTCCATCAATTTTGCCTAAGGCTATTCCTCAATAGGAGGCTCACAAAAACACAGGTCACTGCTGTTAGAGAAAGCTAATTTACAAATTATTCTCACTGATTGGTTAATTAATTTACAAGCATTGGTGGAGACTGTGCTCAGTTTGAGTTGATCACTGATGAGATACAGAAGCAACATGCAGGGTGAAAAGTTATAGTTTGCCTGGCACAGTTCCAGTTTATGCTTGTTCTTCCAAGACAAACATTAATAGAGACCCCTTTCACTTTCAAATGTTTTCTGACTTGGACATTCAATTATACGGTTGTATTAGTTTGTTTTTATGTTGCTGATAAAGACATACCCAAAACTGGGAACAAAAAGAGGTTTAATTGGACTTACAGTTTCTACATGGCTGGGAGGCCTCAGAATCAGGCTGGGAGGAGAAAGGCACCTCTTACATGGCAGCAGCAAGAGAAAAATGAGGAAGAAGCAAAAGCAGAAACTCCTGATAAAACCATCAGATCTTGTGAGACTTATTCACGATCATGAGAATAGCACAGGAAAGACTGGCCCCCATGATTCAACTACCTCCCCCTGGGTCCCTTCCACACATGTGGGAATTCTGGGAGATAAAATTCAAGTTGAGATTTGGGTGGAGACACAGCAAAATCATATCATTCTGCCCCTGACCCTTCCAAATCTCATGTCTTCACATTTCAACAGCAATCATGCCTTCCCAACAGTCCCCCAAAATCTTAACTCATTTCAGCATTAAGCCAGAAGTCCACAGTCCAAAGTCCCATCTGAGACAAGGCAAGTCCCTTCCACTTATGAGTCTGTAAAATCAAAAGCAAGCTAGTTACTTCCCAGATACAATGCGGGTACAGGCATTGGGCAAATACAGTCATTCCAAATGGGAGAAATCGGTCAAAACACAGGGGATACAGGGCCCATGCAAGTCCAAAATCCAGCAGGGCAGTCAAATCTTAAAGCTCCAAAATGATCTCCTTTGACTGTGTGCCTCACATCCAGGTTATGCTGATGCAAGAGGTGGGTTCCCATGGTCTTGGGCAGCTCTGCCCCTGTGGATTTGCAGGAGACAGCCTCCCTCCTGGCTGCTTTCACGGACTGGCATTGAGTGTCTGTGGCTTTTCCAGGTGCATGGTGCAAGCTGTAGGTGGATCTACCATTCTGGGGTCTGGAGTATGGTGGCCCTCTTCTTACAGCTTCACTAGGCAGTGCCCCATTAGGGACTCTGTGTGGGGGCTCCAACCCTGCATTTCCCTTCCACACTGCCCTAGAAGAGGTTCTCCATGATAGCCTCACCCCTGCAGCAAACTTTTACTTGGGCATCCAGGTGTTTCCATACATTTTCTAAATCTAGGTGGAGATTCCCAAACCTAAATGTGTGACTTCTGTGCACCTGCAGGCTCAACACCATGTGGAAGCTGCCAAGACTTGGGGCTTCTACCCTCTGAAGCCACAGCCTGAGCTCTATGTTGGCCCCTTTCAGCCATGGCTGGAGCAACTGGGACATAGGGTAGTCCCTAGGCTGCAGACAGCATGGGGACCCTGGGCCCGGGCCACAAAACCACTTTTTCCTCCTAGGCCTCCTGGCCTACGATGTGAGGGGCTGTCATGAAGGTCTCTGACATGACCTGAAGGTATTTTCTTCATTGTCTTGGGGATTAACATTAGGCTTCTCCTTACTGATACAAATTTCTGAAGCCAGCTTGAATTTCTCCTCAAAAAAATGGGTTTTTCTTTTCTACTGCATCATCAGGCTGCAAATTTTCTGAACTTTTTGCTGTTTCTCTTTTAAAACTGAATGCTTTTAACAGCATCCAAGTCATTTTTGAATCCTTTGCTGCTTAGAAATTTCTTCTGCCACATATGCTAAATCATCTCCCACAAGTTCAAAGTTCCACAAATCTCTGGGGTAAAGATTTACATATATGGTTTTCATACTTTCAGATACAGTCTATTGCTTGGGGTATTGGCTCTAATGCTTAGATTGACCATTGATATGGTTTGGCTGTGTACCTGCCCAAACCTCAACTTGAATTGTATCTCCCAGAATTCCCACATGTTGTGGGAGGGACCCAGGGCAAGGTAATTGAATCATGGGGGCTGGTCTTTCCAGTGCAAAATGCCACCAGACTCTTTGCTAAAACATAGCAAGAGTCAGCTTTGCTCTAGTTCCCAACAAGTTCCTCATCTCCATCTGAGAGCACCCCAGCCTGGACCTCATTGTTCATATCACTATCAGCATTTTTGTCAAAGCCATTCAACAAGTCTCTAGGAGGTTTCAAACTTTCCCACATTTTTCTGTCTTATTCTGAGTCCTCCAAACTGTTCCAACATCTGCCTGTTACCCAGTTCCAAAGGTGCTTTCACATTTTCAGGTATCTGTTCAGCAATGCCCACTGTACTGGTACCAATTTACTGTATTAGCTGATTTTCATGCTGCTGATAAAGACACACCTGAAACTGGCAACAAAAAGAGGTTTAATTGGGCTTATAGTTCCACATGGCTGGGGAGGCCTCAGAATCATGGCGGGAGGTGAAAGGCCCTTCTTAGATGGTGGCAGCAATAGGAAAATGAGGAAGAAGCAAAAGCAGAACCACTGAGAAACCCATCAGATCTCAGGAGACTTATTCACCATCATGAGAATAGCACTGGAAAGACCAGCCCCCATGATTCAAGTACCTCCCCCTGGGTCCCTCCCACAACATGTGGGAATTCTTGGAGGTACAACTCAAGTTGAAGTTTGGGTGGGGACACAGCCAAACCATATCAATGGTCAATCTAAGCATTAGAGCCAATACCCCAAGCAATAGACTGTATCTGAAAGTATGAAAACTATATATGCAAAACTTGCATCTCTCCACTATTTTGAAGATAAAGAATCAAATTTTCTTCTTCCTTTTCCAACTTTCGTTTTAGGTTCGTGGGTACATGTACAGATGTATTACAGTTGTGTTACATAGTTAAATTGTGTGCCACAGGGAGTTGAGGTACAGAGTAGTTCATCACCCAGTGATTTAGCCTACTATCCAACAAGTAGTTTATCCATCCTCACCCTCTTCTCACCTTCCAGCCTCAACTAAGCCCTGGTGTCTACTGTTCTCTTATTTGTGTCCATGTTTAGTCAGTGTTTAGCTCCTACTTATGAGTGAGAACGTGTGATATTTGATTTTCTGCTTCCGAGTTACTTTGCTTATGATAATGGCTTCCAGCTCCATCCATGTTGCTGCAAAGGGCATGGTTTCATTTTTCTGACTGCATAGTATTCCATGTGTACTACATTGTCTTTATCCAGTCTCTGGTTTATGGGCATCTAAGTTGATTCCATGTCTTTGCTATTGTGAATAGGACTGTGATGAACATTCACTTGCATGTGTCTTTATGGTGAAAAGATACATATTCCTTTGGACATTTACACGGTAATGAGATTGCTGGATCAAAAGGTACTTCTGCTTTAAATTATTTGAGAAATCTGCAAACTGCTTTCCACAGTGGCTGAATTAATTTATATTCCCACCAGCAGTGTATAAGCATTCCCGTTTCTCCACAGCCTTGCCAGCATCTGTTGTTTTTTAACTTGTTAATAATAGCCATTCTGACTATGTGAGATCTCATCATGGTTTTGATTTGCATTTCCCTAATAATTTGTGATGTTGAACATTTTTTCATATGTTTCCTGGCTATGTGTATGTTTTCTTTTTAGAAGTGTCTATTCATGTCCTTTGCTCATTTTTAAAGGGAATTATTTGTTTTTTGCTTGTTGATTTAATTTTCTTATAGATTCTGAATATTAAGACTTGGTCAGAGGCATAGTGTCTTGCAAATATTTTCTCCCATTCTGTAGGTTGTCTGTTTACTCCGTTGATAGTTTCTTCTGATGTGTAGATGCTCTTCAATTTAAGTAGGTCCCACTTGTCAATTTTTGATTTAGTTGCAGTTGGTATTGGAGCCTTCATCATGAAATGTTTGCGAAAATCTTTGTCCAGAATAATGTTTTCTAGATATTCTTCTAGGCATTTTATAGTTGCAGGTTTTACATTTAAGTCTTTAATCCATAAGTTGATTTTTGTATATGGTGAAAGGAAAGAGTCCAGTTTTAATCTTCTGCGTATAGCTAGGCTAGCCAGTTATCCCACCACCAATTATTGAATGGGGAGTCCTTCCTTTCCCTATTATTTATTATTGCCAACTTTGACAAATATCAGATTTTTATAAGTGTGTGGTTTTATTTCTGGGTTTTCTAAAGTGTTCCATTGGTCTATGTGTCTGTTTTTGTATCAGTACCATGCAGTTTTGGTTCCTGCAGCCTTGTAGTATAGTTTGAAGTCAAGTAGTATGATGGCTCCAGCTTTGTTCTTTTTAAAGTACCTTTGGTTATTAGGGCTCATTTTTTGTTTCATGCAAATTTTAAGATAGTTTTTTCTAATTCTGAGAAAAGTGTTGTTGGTAGTTTGATAGCAATAGCAATGTATCTGTACATTGTTTTGGACCCTATGGCTTATTTTTTTTTTTTTTTTTGAGATGGAGCTTTGTTCCTGTTGCCCAGGCTAGAGTGCAATGGTGTGATCTGGCTCACTTCAACCTCCGCTTCCTGGGTTCAAGCGATTCTCCTGCCTCAGCCTCCCAAGTAGCTGGGATTACAGTCATGTGCCACCATGCCCGGCTAATTTTGTATTTTTAGTAGAGCCAGGATTTCTCCATGTTGGTCAGGCCGGTCTTGAACTCCTGATCTCAGGTGATCCACCCGCCTCGGCCTCCCTAAGTGCTGGGATTACAGGTGTGAGCCAACATGCCTAGCTCCCTATGGTCATTTCAACAATATTAATTCTTCCTATCCATGAGCATGAAATGTTTTTTCATTTGTTTGTGTCATCTGTATGTCTTTCAGCAGTGTTTTATAATTCTTATTGTAGAGATCTTTCAACCTGCCAGTTAGCTGTATTACTAGGTACTTTATTCTTTTTGTGGCTATGGTGAATGGGGTTGCATTCTTGATTTGACTCTCAGTTTGGATGTCACTGGTGTACAGAAATGCTACCGATTTTTGTGCGTTGATTTTTTATCCTGAAATTTTGCTGAAGCTTTTTTATTAGATCTAAGAGCTATTGGTCAGAGACTATAGGGTTTTCTAGGTATAATCAAATCATCTGCAAACAGGGATAGTTTGACTTTCTCTCTCCCTATTTGGATGCCTTTTATTTCTTTACCTTGCCTGTTTGATCTGGCAAGGACTTCTAGTACTATGTTGAAGAGGAGCGGTGAGAGTGAACATTCTTGTCTTATTCCGCTTATCAGGGGGAATAGTTTTGGATTTTGCCTGTTAAGTATGATGTTTCCTGTGGGTTTGTTATAGATGACTTTTATTACTTTGAGGTATGTTCCCTCAATGCCTAGTTTGTTGAAGGTTGTTAAGATGAAGGAATGTTGAATTTTTCTCTTTTTTTTCCTTTTTTTTTTTTTTTGAGAGGTAGTCTCGCTCTG
>NW_012110563.1:619250-686858 GCF_000951045.1 Mandrillus leucophaeus | reverse complement strand
TTTTTTTGAGAGGTAGTCTCGCTCTGTCACCCAGGCTAGAGTGCCGTGGTGGGATCTCTGCTCACTGTAACCTCCACCTCCTAGGTTCAAGCAATTCTTCTGCCTCAGCCTCCCAAGTAACTGGGATTACAGGCGCCCACCACCATGTCCAGCTAATTTTTGTATTTTTAGTAGAGATGGGGTTTCACCATATTGCCCAGGCTGGTCTCGAACTCCTGCCTCATGATCCGCCCATCTTGGCCTCCCAAAGTGCTGGGATTACAGGCATGAGCCACAGCTCCCTGGCAGGATCTTGAATTTTGTCAAAGGCCTTCTGCATCTATTGAGATGATCATGTGGTCTTCTATTTATGTGATGAATCACATTTATTGATTTGCCTATGTTGAACCAAACTTGCATCCCAGGAATAAAGCTTACTTGATCATGGTAGATTTACTTTTTGGTGTGCTCCTGAAACTGGTTTGCTAGCACTCTGTTGAGGATTTTTGCTTTTATGCTCATCAACGATATTGGACTGAAGGTTTTTGTTCACTGTGTCTTTGCCAAGTTTTGATGTCAGAATGATCTTGGCCTCATAGAATGAGTCAGAGAGGAGTCTTTTCTCCTTGATTTCTTGAAATAATTTCAGTAAGATTGGTACCAGCTTTTCTTTACATATCTTGGAGAATTCAGCTATAAATTTGTCTGGTCCAGAGACTTTTCCAGTTGCTTTTTTCTTTTTCTTTTTTTAATTACTGATTCAATTTCCAAACTCATTATTGGTCTGTTGAGGGCTTCAATTTCTTCTTGGCTCAATCTTGGGAGGCTGTATGTGTCTACGAATTTATCCATTTCTTCTAGGTTTTCTAGTTTGCTTTCAAAGAAGTATTCACAATAGAATAAGGGATTTTGTATTTCTGTGAGGTTGGTTGGAGGTTGTCATTTCTGGTTTTGTTTATTTGGATCTTCTCTCTCTTTTTTTCTTTATTAGTCTAGCTAGCAGTCTATCAATCTTGTTCATTGTTTGTAAAAAAGCAACTTTGGATTTCACACATCTTTTGTGTTTTCCTTCAAATCTCAATTTGATTAAGTTTAGATCTGATTTTGTATTTTTGTTGTTGTTCTTATTCTACTAGCTTGGGAGTTGGTTCACTCTTATTTTTCTAGTACCTCTAGATACGATGTTAGGTTGTTAATTTGAGATCTTTCTAACTCTTTAACATTGGTGTTTCGTGCTATAATTTTTTTCTCTTAACCCTTCTTTAGCTGTGTCCCAGAGATCCTGTGTCTCAGAGATGTTGTATTTTTGTTTTCACTAGTTTTAAACAATTTCTTAATCTCTGCCTTAATTCCATTGTTTATTCAAAAGTCATTTAGGAGCATATTTTTAAATTTCCATGCAATCATATCACTTTGAGAGATGTTCTTGGTATTGATTTCTATTCTTATTGTGCTTTGGTCCAAGGGTGTGGTTGGTAGGATTTCATTTTTTTTTAAATTTCCTGATAATTGCTTTATGTCTGAGAGTTTAGTTGATCTTAGAGTATGTGCTGTGTGCAGATGAGAATAATGCATATTCTGTTTTTGGGTGGAGTATTCTATAGATGTTTGTTAGTTTTATTTGGTTGTCAAGTTAAGGTCCTAAATATCTTTGTTAGTTTTTTTCAATGATCTGTCTAACAATGTCAGTGGAGTGTTGAAGTCTCCCACTATTATTGTGTGGTTATTTAAGTCTCTTACTAGGTGTCTAAGAACTTGTTTTATAAATCTGGACACTCCAATGTTGAGCCCATATATATTTAGAATAGTTAAATCTTCTTATTAAATTGTATCCTTTATCATTGTGCAATGCCTTGCTTTGTTCTTTTTGATCATTTTTTGTTTAATGTCTGTTTTGTCTGAAATCATAACAACCACTGATCTTTTCTGTTTTCTGTTTGCTTGATTTGTCTTTCTCCATCTCATTACTTTGAGCCTATGGATGTCATTGCATGTAAGATGGGTCTCCTGAAGACAGCATGCAGTTGGATCTTGCTTCTTTTTTTTTTTTTTTTCTCCCAAGATGGAGTCTCACTGTGTCGCCCAGGCTGAAGTGCAGTGATGCAATCTCGACTCACTGCAATCTCTGCCTCCTGAGTTCAGGCAATTCTCCTGCCTCAGCCTCCCGAGTCGCTGTGGTTATAGGTGTGTGTCACCTTGCCTGGCTAATTTTTGTATTTTTAGTAGAGATGGGGTTTCATCGTGTTGGCAAGGCTAGTCTCGAACTCCTGACCTCGGGATCCACTCACCTCAGCCTCCCAAAGTGCTGGGATTACAGGAGTGAGCCACCATGCCTAGCTGGATCTTGCTTCTTTATCCTATTTGCTATTCTGTGACTTGGAAGTGGGGCATTTAATCCATTTATATACCAGGTCAATATTGACCCTAACATTGTGCATTGTGTTGTTATTATGTAGATTTGATTGTAAAGTTGCTTTTTAGTGTCAGTGGGCTATGTACTTAAGTGTGTTTTGTGGTGGCCAGTGTTGGTCTTTAATTTCAATGTTTGGCACTCCCTTAAGGACCTATTGTAAAGAAGGTCTGATGGTAATGAATTCCATTAGCATTTGCCTATCTGGAAAGGATTTTATTTCTCTTTCCCTTATAAAGCTTTGTCTGGCTAGATATGAAATTCTTGGTTGGAATTTATTTTCTTTAAGTATGCTGACTATAGGCCCTCAATCTCTTTTAGGTTGCAGGGTTTCTGCTGAAAGGTCCACCATTAGCCTGGTGGGTTCCCTTCGTATGTGACCTGTGTCTACTTTCTAGCTACCTTTCATGTTTTTTCTTTTGCATTGACATTAAAGAATCAGATTACTATATCTTGGGGATTGTCATCTTAAATAAGTCCACCCCTTGAATCTTATAGGGGTGCTCTGAATTTCCTGAATTTGAATGTCAAATTCTCTAGTGAGGTTGAGGAAGTTTTCACGGACAATATCCTCAAATATATTTTCCAAGTTGTTGCTGTCTCTCCCTCTCTTTCAGGGATGCCAATGAGCCATTGGTTTGTCTTTTTGTGTAATCTCATATTTCTTGGAATTTTTCTTCATTATTTTTTATTCTTTATTTTTGCCTCACTCAGTTGGTTCAAAGAACTGGTCTTTAAGCTCTGTGATTCCACCCTCAGGTTGGTATATTCTGCTATTAATACTGCTGATTATATTATGAAATTCTTGTAGTGAGTTTTTCAGCTATATCATATCAGTTTGGTTCTTTCTTAAAATGACTATTTTATCTTTCAGCTATTATATCATTTTACTGAAGTCATTATATTTCTTGGATTGGTTTTCAATTCTCTCCTGAACTTTCATGATCTTCATTGCCATCCAGATTCTGAATTCTGTGTCTGTCATTCCAGCCACTTCAGTCTGGTTAACAACCATTGCTAGGGAACTAGTATGGTCATTTAGAGGTAAGAAGACACTCTGGCTTTTTGAGTTGCCAGAGTTCTTGCACTGGTTCTTTCTCATTTATATGCACAGTTATTCTTTTAATCTTTGAAGCTGCTGTCCTTTGAGTGGGGCTTTTTGCTTTTATATTTTTTTATGCTGTTGAGGATTTGACTGTGGTATAAGCTAGGTTCAGTCAACTTGCTTCATTTCTGGATTATTTTAGGGGACCATGGCTAAGCTCAGCACTCCTGGTTTGCATGCTGTAACCCTGGAGACCTGGAACAAGGCCCATAGCTTTGTTCTCTGGCCCCTTGAGGTTGGGCACCTGCTGTGCTGGAGGGACTCAGGTGTTCCTGGTGCACTGGAAACAATACTCCTAAGGGGAGAGCTGGCAAGAGCATTTCATCAGGGTGGTGGCAGTGGGTCTGTGATTGCAGGCATGTGCTGGTGGCAGCAGGACGACAAGGTCTGCATGAAGTGCGGAGGTGGGATGTGCGTGTACCGGCATTGGCGGGACAGTGATGTTGAGGTCTGCATGCACACACAGGTGAAAGAGTGAGGGGAGGCTGAAGTTGATTGTGTTCCAGCAAAACGGTGGGTATGGGCTTTGGGGAAGTGTTCCCTGGCAAAGCAGTGATGGAGGTGCAAGCAGGTGGACCTTGAAAAGCGGAGGGAAAGACTATGGGTGGGTGCATGCTGGCAGAAGCCCACCTGCAGAAGCTCTCTGACTGTTAGGCAGAGTCTGCTAGTGAAGGAGCTAGTGGCATTGGCTGCTGAGAAGCACCTTGGTTGGGCATCTAAGGCTATGCTATAAGCAGATGCAATCAAGCATGTAACCTAGGAGAGGCTAGCAGTAGACTGGGTGGTGATCAGATCGGACAGATTCTGTCCCATCGAAACAGTCACCCTGTTCTGTCCAGGTCCAACAGTCAACAAAAGCCAAAGCCACCTAGAAGAGCATGGCAAACCTTGGAGGATGAGTGTTCCTTGTTGTGCTCCACTGCAGCCATTCCCACACCAAACCTTTTGGGCTCTGCATAAACAGAAGTTCTATCAGTGCCAAGTCTCCAGCAACAATCTCTACCAGCTCAAAAGTCTGTCGGGACCCTGGGGTCTCCTGCTTCTAGGATTCTGGAAGTACAACGTGAGCGTGGGCCACTCCATACCTGTTTAACTCACTCTTTCCCTAGAAGCCACTTGGGGCCATGAATGAATCTGGTGCTAGGCAACTCTGTGCAGGGTTCTCAGCTTCCTCCTACTTCAGCCCAGAGTCTGCGTCCTCCCTCCTCAACTCTTAATCCCGTCCTTTTGAAGATCTCCTCAGATAGTGCTGGTTTTCTTGATGGTTGGGTCTCTCAGTGGGAGAAGCTTTTTCTGTCTGTGTATAGTCATCTATGTTGGCTCAAAAATCAAATTCTTAATATAGAGATCAATGTCTTACCAGATTGTGCATGGTTTGGATTTTCTGTGCTTCACCAGCTTCATCTCACTTCACTCTCCGTGCTCCAGTTATTCTGCTCCTCTCTTAGCTTCTTATATGTGCCATTCTCCTAAATGCCTCAGGAACTTTGCCTTTGATGTCCCTTCATCCTAGAATGTTTTTATGCCACACATAAAACACCACATATCCCCACATATAACCTTTATCTGTCAAATCCTGTCCATTAGCAGATCTCAATCCATGGAAAACTTACCTTTACTCCCTGACTAGTTCATGCTCCTGTTATGTGTATATATTCAGAGTACTAGGTAGTTTTAAGATTTAAATTTAATTTAAACAGTTAATTTGGACTATTTAATTTAAAAAATCTTAAGATTTAAGACAGCTTGCAATTTCATATGTATATGAATATATATTACATTTATACACACATCACATTTATATATATAAATATACATGTATATGTATGTATATATGTGTGTATGTATACTCACATACATATATATATGTACACACAGATGTATTGTGGCCTACAATTTGTCTTTCCCTGTGTTTATACCTGAATTCATATTGACAAGTACCATATATTTGGTAAAGATGTCTGAGACTACAACACAAGACTCCAAACCCCCAAGCCAAAAGAATCTCTAGAGTGGTAAAAATATAGTGCCACTAACTAAACTAGGAACATTGATTTATCTTGGGGGTGAAGAAGAGAGAATAGTTTAACCCTGAACAGATTAAGTCTGAGAGGAATAAAAGATAACAACAAAACATTTTATAATGTAGGAGAAAATTAAATACTGGAAGTTAAGGGAGAAATTTAAGGAATATTTGTGTTGGAGTGAGGAGCAGGACTGGATTGCTGCTACAGCGGGAGCCACAGGAAGGTTGACTTCATGTAGGATGAAAAATATGAATCTAGTCTTGGTCTGGTGGTTCATGCCTGTAATACCAGCACTTTGGGAGGCCGAGGGAGGCAGATCACTTGAGGTCAGGAGTTTGAGACCAGCCTAACCAAGATAAAATACAAAAAATACTAAAAATTAAAAAAATTAGCCAGGTGTGGTGGCCTGGGCCTGTAGTCCCAGCTACTCAGGAGGCTGAGGCATGAGTTTTTCTCAACCCCACGTTGAAGAGGTTGCATTGAGCCAAGATGGAGCCACTGCACTCCAGCCTGGACAGCATATCGAGACTATCTCAAAATTGTTTTTAAGAAAGGAAGAAAAATATGAATCTATAGTCAACTATGCCAAACTGGGGGTCATGTTATCTGGCTAATGATTTACATTTTTGGTGGAAAATTTAAATGCTATGCTTCTTCTCTGAGATGATTTAACAATTATCATTTTTGGGAATATCAGTTCATAGGAAGATATCATTTTATCCATCATCGGTTTTGAAAATTTTAACCTCAGTTTTACCAGTTATTTTAAGGCCTAGAATTATTTTCTGGAATCTAACTTGCATTGTCAAAAATGCTAAACAAGATTTGATGATAGACTCTATCTCAAATAATTTTGATACATGTTCAATATTCTGGAATAGCAATATTCCCCCCCAATTATCCTTTTAAAAATTGTTTTATTTTTAATTTTTGTGGATACATAGTAATTATATATATATGTATTTATGGGGTATATGGAATGTTTTGAGACAGGCATATCGTGTGTAATAGTCACACCAGGGTAAATGGGATATCCATCACCTCAAGCATTTATCCTTTGTGTTACAAACAATCCAATTATACTCTTTTAATTATTTTTAAATGTACAATTAAATTATTATTGACTATAGTACTTTATTGCACTGTCAAATACTAGATCTTATTCATTCTTTCTAAATATATTTTTTTGCACCCAAGAGCCGTCCCCACTTTCCTCCTGCAGCCCCCCACACCTTTCCTAGTCGATGGTAACCATCATTCTACTCTCTGTCTGCATGAGTTCAATTGTTTTTTAGGAGAAATAGCAAACACAATTCCTAATGGTGAGAGACACCACATGATTTAAAAATCTTCTCCTAGTGGGATATTTAGGATGATTATATTTCAATTCATTTATTTAACCAACATTTATTAGGTACCTGCTATGTAACTGGCATTATGCTTCAGGTTTTGAAATATCATTTGTATAAATAATTACTCTCTTGGCCAGGTGCGATGGCTCACTCCTGTAATCCCAGCACTTTGGGAGGCCGAAGCAGGCAGATCATGAGGTCAGGATATTGAGACCATCCTGGCTAACACGGCGAAACCCTGTCTCTACTAAAATTAGAAAAAATTACTGGAGCGTGGTGGTGGGCACCTGTAGTCCCAGCTACTCGGGAGGCTGAGGCAAGAGAATGGCGTAAACCCAAGAGGCGGACTTTGCAGTGAGTGGAGATAGTGCCACTGTACTCCAGCCTGGGCGACAGAACGAGACTCCATCTCAAAAAAAACCAAACCAAACAAAATGAAACAAAAATAATCACTCTCATTAAAGTTCAGTTTCCAAACTAAAACTAAACTTTTGCCAGAAGCTCTGCACTAATCTGCTAACTTTTCCATGAGATTCCAGCTTCTGCCATTGAATTCATCATCTATAATGATACTCTTTCTAAAAGTACTGTTTTTGTCTTACTGGCTTTCTACTCAAAAGCTGTCAATGATTCCTTGCTTCTGAATTGGTAAGGATGAACATTTTAAAGGTCATAATTAAGGCTTTCCTTAATCTAGGGCCTCTCCTCTGTAGAAACAAAATAAAATAAAACAAAACAAACAAACAAAAAAACAAAACTCCCTCCAGTCAGATATCATATGCATCTAGCACTTACATATGCATCTAGAATTTACATTCTTGCCTTTAGATTTTATATGTAGCAAAAATTCTGGAACATTCCAACTTTTCCTTCATTTCCATTTTTCTCAGTTATGATTGTCTACCTAGAATTCCATAAAATCATTCTAGATTATAACAACCTCTAAGTACAGCAGATCTCTAGTTTCTCATTTCTAGGGACTGTTATAGCTCAAATGATTCTATACATTCTCCCTCTATTATATATTGCCCAAATGATAATTGCTATGACAAGTCTCATTTGTTTCTAATTGAAATTATTACTTCTTGTGATACTCCTTTTGATTTTGTCTTAAACTGTTTTAGTTATATTTTGCTACTATTTTTTTCAAGTGTTTACTTTCTACATGTACCTAGATCATAAATTTGTTTTATTGCAGACTCTGTAGGTGTTAGAGGTAGGCTCATGATACCATTCTCTCTTTTCATAGAAAAGCTTGCTGAGTGGAGGGATATTGGCTTCCTGATATTTTGCCATTTACAGTAAACATAGGGAAAGTCAGCCTCATCAGTGATCAGTTGAATGATAGTCCTGAATCTTCATGAGATCCCTTGTGATACTGGGGCTCCAGGTCTGTTTTTACTTCTATCATTCAAGAGAGTTTAACAAGCTCATTTCTAAGGGCAATTAATAGCTCAAACATTCTAGTACTTCATGATTCTATACATTCTCCCTCTATCTATATTGCCCAAATAATAATTGCTGTGACAATTCTCATTTGCGTAATTTAATTGAAATTATGACTCCCTGTGACACTCTTTTTGATTTTGTCTGAAACTGTTTTAGTTACATTTTGCTACTATTTTTTTCAAGTATTTACTTTCTTCGTGTACCTGGATGCTCAACAAACACTTATTAAACTTGCTTTATTGCAGACTCTGTAGGTGGTGGATGCACATTTGAGCAACATAAAGTCCCAGCAAACTGTGGTGATGACATAAACTCTCCCTGCCATCAAGGGCAAGAGTTTTCAAGTTTCAGAATCTTGGCTCTAGAAGAAATCCTACAAATTATTTAGTGAAATTCTTATTTTTCAGGTGAGAGCACTTACTGGTGTCCAAGAGTTAGTAGCCAATTTATTTTTGTATATTTGTTTCTTTTTTAATGATGGCATTTTATTTAAAGTGCAAATACCTGGGATAATTCAGAAGTTAATTAACTCACAATAAGTTTTTAGTGATATTAGATCTTTTTCATTCTTGGAAGAAGAAATGAAAGAGTGTAAAAAGATGAAATAATAAAGAAAATGGTAGCTGGAGGGTTCAAAGAAGAACTCACTTTTATCATGTCAAAGCTAAAATATAAATTGTAGATTTTACATATGTACGATGAGCAGAAACACATAGCTGAAGAAAGAAGTGTGTTAAATACAGTATTAATAATTGAGCAGAGTCTTAGAAAGTCAGACATGTTAAGAACATTGCATCTATTTAGCCTTTCATGCCATGCCAAAAGTCAAAATTTTAACCTATACTAGGACTTTAAGACAAAAAATGGGCAAACAAAATCACAGTGCTACAATTGACATATGCAGTGAATTGTTTCCCTTAAAAACAACATTTTTTCTTTTTAGTTTATCACTATTATAAAATTTATTCTTCAACTGGCCACTAAATGTAATCTGGTTTAATCTTTTTTTCTAAAGGAAAAATTTAAAGTAATTCTTTTCCCCAACAGACCATCCATTTTCCTCTAAATCTCTTTAGCTTTAATATCTATTTTAGCAATAAACAGTGCATGAAATAAAGAGCTCAAGGCATGTGTTGTTGGGCCAAGTATCTGATTAATTGGATGCAGCCAATCTGAAACTGCTGGAAGTTTCAATTTTCAGACTTTGCAGTTCTTTGATTATTCAGTCTTGGACTTTTATCACCTGTCTACAGATTTTTTAACAACAATGTTCATCACAGTAACATTGAAGTACTCTGACATGAGGTAGGTGTTTTTTTTTCTCCCTACATTTAAAAAAAATACAGATCATGAAATAATAGTTTAGAAGTTTAGATCTCAGATCCTGCTGTGAACAAAACTTTAAGAACTGAGTCCAGATGATCTCCTGTGGAGCCTAGCAGCCCAAAGTTTTTCTGGTTCTGTAATTGTAGTAGGAGATTTTAAAGTATAAGTTCTAAAAAAAAAAAAAAAAAAAAAAAAGAATCTTGCATTACCTCCTTATCTTCTTGCTTTGTAGCAATGAAGCAATGAGGCTGAATTTAAAGTACGGTGCAGAAAGGTCAAATTCCTAGGGGCAGGATGATTACTGCATGCCAGAAGAGTTTGACTACACTTAGAAAGACATCTAAGGAACAATTACACAGCTGTCATCTCTCTCAGGGCATCGTATTGGCATTTGGCTCTTTAATGGGATCTGTACCTCAAACAAAAAGGAAAGCACTTGCATGTGACACCTTTCAGAAACCTGTCCCTACCTAAATAAGCTATATATAAGACAAGGCTCTCTGTGTGTAATCAAATGCATGTGTGTGTGTGTGTGCGCGCGTATGTGTGTGCGCGCACACACACATGTTTATATTTTATTATCAGCTTTACAAATGACAAGATGACTACTGCACTCAATTGCAGATTCTAATTTTTCAAAAGATATGATTATAATAATGTTTAATACAGCATGCCATAGATGCTATAGTATGACATACATGACATCCAGCACGTCATACATTATGTCCTACTTGGACCTAAACTTCTCTTGCATTAGGCTTCAGGACAAATTTTACTGTCATGTGATATATGTTAAGAAGTAGGTTCATTATACAACCCTCTCTTTTCATGGAGAAACTTGGTGGGGCTGAGGTGCTAGTTGAGGATACTGGCCTCCTGATATTTTACCATTTACAGGACAGAGAGGAAAAACCAGCCTCATCAGTCATCAAGATTAATTAGCACCAAGAAAACTGGACATAGGGTGTCAGCTGTTCACAGAAGTCATTTAGAAATACTAGCTGCCAAACACCTGGAGATCATGGGGTAGGAGAAATGTCAGTGGGTGGAAGCCTGCTTCTTCTGTGAAGTTGGAATTGCATGCACAGTCCCTTTCACTGGGAAGGTGTGAGAGGTCATTCCCACCTAAGAAGTTATTGCCCAGGTAGCCTGGGGTGACTTAGAAAATTTTGCTCGTTGGTTTTAGAATGTTCAATGGGGGCCAAGAGCTGGAATAATCTTTGTGTAAAATTCATTTCATTTAATCTTCATAACCACCTTATAAAGTAGAAACTATTCCAATCTCCATTTTCCAGTCATGAAAGCAGGTGTAATATTGAGAGGTGAAGCCAGCTGAACTTCCTGGGTTGAGTGGGGACTTGGAGAAATTTTCTGTCTTACAAGAGGATTGTAAAATGCACCAATCAGCACTCTGTAGCTAGGATTGTAAAACGCACCAATCAGAGTTCTGTAGCTAGCAAGTGGTTGGTAAAATGGACCAATTAGCACTCTGTAGCTAGGATTGTAAAACACACAAATCAGTGCTCTGTAGTTAGCAAGAGGATTGTAAAATGCAGCAACCTGTGCTCTGTGAAATGCACCAATCAGTGCTCTGTAAAACACGCCAATCAGCAGGAGTCTAAAAGTAGCCAGTCGCGGGGAGGATTGATAAAGAGCACCGTGATAGGACAAAAATGGAACATGGGAGGGGACAAATAAGGGAATAAAAGCTGGCCACCCCCAGCTGGCAGCAGCAAGCCACTGGGGTTTCCTTCCGCTCTGTGGAAGCTTGGTTCTTTCACTCTTGCTGCTGCTCACTCTTTGGGTCTGTGCCATCTATAAGAGCTGTTAACACCCTGAAGGTTCGCAGCTCCATTCTTGAAGTTAGTAAGACCACGAACCCAACATAAGGAACCAACTCCAGACACAATATGACTATATAATTCTACCATGAGTACACAAGTCACAGGCAGTAGAACCAGTTTTTGTAGTCAGACTTTCTAAACACTGCAGGTATACAGACATAGCTGATGAAGAGAAGCTCATTTGCAAAATATTGACCACATTCATTTATTTTTACAATGTCAATGTATTATTGATATCATTAAAAATGTTACAGAAGGCAATGGACACATTCTACGGATGTGATATTAAGAAACATTGCTAGCTATGGCACCAAAATTTATCTGACATAAGGAAATTATAATACCTAACTCATATTAGTTTTCTCTTCCCTGTTTCTAAGTAGCAAGTGCCAGGAGGCAGGCTGCGTTAGACAGCGTGATCAAGAGTAAACTTTGGATGGTCCAGGATAAAATTATGACATAGGTGGTTTGTCACTGCTTTCAGGTTCCTTGTGTTTATTTAATGTTCTCTCGCTTTCCTTGTTTAGCCAAGATCCCGTGCTATGTTGACTTATCATCTCCAGAAATGTCTTCACACTTGGAAGTTCCCTTAAAAAGCCCTTAAACCCTTAAAATTTACCTCCTCTAGGACTTACTAGTTTCACTCTTTTCTATATTAACACACATATGAATCATCTGGGGATCTTGCCCAAAAGCAGACTTCTGTAGGTACAGGGTAAGGCCAAGGACTCTGCACTTCTTACAAACTTCTGGGTGATATTGATGCTGCAGTTATATGCACCACACTTTCCATAGTGAGGCACGCAAGGACATTTAGAACTGTACATTTTAAACAGAATTGTAATAGGATAGGTTGGTAATAGATGTTAGAAAAGTTAGGCAAACAATATTTAATTTTAAATGCTTGGAAACTAAGACCTTGAACAAATATGAGAAAGAAATGAGAATACATTTGGAAAATTCTTTTTGAATCTTTTGAATTTCTTTGGGTTATGTTCTTTCTTCCTTCAAAAGTAAATCTTTCCATTCTCTGGAGTTTTCCTCCTGAATTTAACAGGAAATAAAAACCTTTCAAAAAAATCTCTTTGCCTCTACACATATGAATATTTTCTGTAGACAACGATGGTCAGTCTGGTAAAATTACAACCTGTGTTTTGCAAAACTCCATTATTTTAAAAAAAAAGTCTGAATGACTCTGTGTTACTTGAATTCAATTATATAATATATTGGAAACATAAAATGGTCCTTCTCTTTTGAAGAATTATTATAGTTACTAATTTATTCAGATTTCTTCAATTGAATAAATAAATAGTATTCTTTGCTTATATGGTATTATTGGAACAACTATGTAGAAAAAAATAGAAGGGCCAGGTGTGGTGGCTTAGGCCTGTAATCCCAGCACTTTGGGAGGATGAGGTGGGCAAATCATTTGACATTAGGGGTTCAAGACTGGCCTGGCCAACATGGTGAAACCCTGTCTCTACTGAAAATTACAAAAATTTAGCCAGCCATGGTGGGTGGCGGGCACCTGTAATCCCAGCTACTTGGGAGGCTGATGCAGGAGAATTGCTTAAACCTGGGAGGCTGAGGTTGCAGTGAGCCAAGATCCTGCCATTGCACTCCCACCTGGGTGACAGAGCCAGACTCCAACTTTAAAAAAAAAAAAAAAAAAAGATGTTTTCCTTTGGGAGTAAATGGCCATTGATATTACATTAGAAATAAAATAGCTCCAAAGAATGTTCACCTTTGCCAGTCTTTGGAGTGTGTGATATCGCCAATAGAAATTAAAGAACTTGCTTCACTTTTTTGTTTTGTTTTTTTTTTTTTTTTGAGAAAGGGTCTTGCTCATAAACAAGGCAGCAGCATAAACAAGGCTCACTGCAGCCTTGACCTCCTGAGTTCAAGCGATCCTCCTGCCTTAACTTTCTGAGTGACTAGGACTACAGGAGTACACCACCTGTAGTCAGGCTTTCTAAACACTGCAGGTATATAGGTATATACTGGTCAATTAACATTTTTTTTTTTTTTTTTTTTGTAGAGACCAGGTCTTGACCTACTGCTCTGGTTGGTCTCCAATTACTGGCCTCAAGCATTCCTCCCACTTTGGCCTCCCAAAGCGTTGGGATTACAGGCATGAGCCACCACGCCTGACCTGAGAAATTGCTTTATTTTAGCCAAAATTAGTTTGTCACTTCTTTCCCTTCTCACAGGTTCTTCTAGCTCTTATCTTCTTGTACCCCTTCCCTGCTGCAATATATTCCTTATCTTATGCAAAGCAAGTAAACTTTCAGTTTCCTATTCCCATTACTCTATTTAGCAATCCTAGGACCTTCCTTAAGACCCAGCATCCTCACAAGGCAGGGTGAGATTGCAAATAGCCGCCAGTTTTTGCTCTTATTATTTTAAATAATAAAATAAATTATTTTATTCCTTGTTACATGAGCAAAACAGACATTTCAATGTGAATCCTTCCCGCTGATAAGTTTAAATTAAGAATATAAAGTATAACACTGTAAAACTTTTGCCCTGATGTTAAAAGCCTTTCAGAAGGTTTTTGAAATCCCTATTCCCCACTTGATCTGGGTTCCTCTTCACCCTGTGAGACACTCCAGCTGCACTGAACTGCCCGTGTTCCCAATCAGCTGTGCTCTGTTAAACATCCACATTTTAGAAAAGCATGTTTAATTTTTCACTAAATGATAATTCTTTCTCCAGCATTTAATATAACTCATTCTCTCCACATCAAGGACCTTGGAAACACATTCAGAGCATTATCTGTAGGTTCTTTTAAGATAATCTTTAAGCAATTTTCAAGGTGGGACGGGGGGAATGTCAGCAAGGCTTCTCTCATTAAAAAACCTTAAAATCTCCATTGGTCCCTGTCAAAGCCTGAATTGAAAGCAGGGTCAGGATTAGGGTGAGGCAAGAGAGGCAGGGTTGTGCAAGTGCAGGGTTGTTAAAAAGGAAAAAATTGAAATTGCTTAAGAAAGTAATTGTTTTTGAGTGGTAAAAGCAGATATACTTACCTAAGTACAACAGCAAATCTTTCAAAGAAAATTTCTATCCTAGTTTTCCTTGACAATAACCATATTGAATACAGTTATAGAAATGTGCTACAATTTGGTGCATGCAGCAATCACAGTTCCTTAAATTTTTGGCCATTCTTTTCAGGACTCAAAATAGCTCAGCATTCAATTCTATAAGGACCATGTTTCTTTCCCATGGTACAGTATAAGTAATTTTTAAAGTAGGTGAACATATAATAATAAAAGTTTGCTAGTTGTAGTACATATGAACAAAATAACCACATGGGTTTTATGGCACATGTTCTAAAAAGATAAAGATATAATGGAGAGATATCTCATTCAAACAGCTTAACATTATAAACGGTGCAAATGAGGGCCATAGAAGCAAAGTGACATAGTAAAATCAACAAATATAAAAACCTAAGCTGAAAGAGGAGGTATGGAGATTTTTTAAATAGTCTTGAAAGATAAGAGAGATTGCTCATAATTTGAAGTACACATAATTCAGGATTTGAAATAAATCGCCTAAAATTGTAAACATGCCATATTGTTTAAATCATTCCATGTCCTATAGGAATGACGGTAATAACTTGCCTATGTACTTTGTAGTGTCCTGAAAATAGTATACTCATTTAAGTTTATAAATCGCAAAATAACCATCTCTTTAAAGTGGAACAGCATTCATCAGGGAATCATTCACTTATGAAGAGGTCAACCAGACTTGGAGACAAGCTATTTTTTTTGGTGAATAGAATATATTGCCATCGCTACTATTTATCACCCTTGTTTTCAGGAATGCTTCACTACTTATTCTCATTATGATAAACTGTATCTCAGGCTTTTAGGTATCATTTAAAACACAGTTGTATGGGGAGGTTCTATCACTATCCAAATACCTTTGCAGGGCCCAAGGCTATAAATATGAATATATTTATACAAACCTATTTTGTTATAATAGGGCTTTGGGCGTACTATACAAACCTATTTTGTTTAAGGCTATAAATATGAATATATTTACATAAACCTGTTTTGTTATAATAGAGCACAAGGCCCTATTATAACAAAATAGGTATGCTATAAAACTATTATAACAAAATTGGTATGTTATAGAACTATTATAACAAAATAGGTTTGTATAAATATATTACAGGACAATTATTTACTATTACAGGAAAATTATTTCTCATCCGTATATCCAATAATTACATAAAATGGCTGTGTTTTGACGTTGGAGAACAACCACATTCTAAAAAGGCACAGAGTGAAAAAGAAAATAAGCTCATATTTTACTATATGTAAAGGGTGAAACAGAGAAGTGGTTGAAAAATCCATGTTCCATTTAAAGTCTGCTTATTCCAGAATTATAAAATATAATTATTTTATGTGATTATCAAGTATAAGCTCTTGGAAATTTTGTGATGTAAAAATAGAGGCAAAGCTGTATTCGTTAATAAAATAAAACATTTGATTAGCATATATTGATAAAATAAAATATTCATGATTGTAGTTTATTTTTTGTTGAATTTATTAATAATCTTTATATATATTTATATATGTATGGCTTTGAGCAAAGACAAAAGAAATACTCTAACTCATCCCTGATCATACAATTGTTGTAAGAATAAGCTATTCTATTATCTTCCCAGCAGGAGAAAGACCAATCAATAATACATTTCTTTCTGTACAGATTAAAACTCCATACATACAGGCTTCACTATGTACAGAGAAAAGAGGTCACTTTTCAACTAGCAATGGACCTTTATATTACAGGAATGTGAGTCATTTTTTTTCTTAATCTAAGTATATATACATTCATACATATATGTATATAATTTACCCTGTACCATTTTATTAGTTTAACATATAAACCTTAGTTTTTTTGTCCATTCTATTACAAAGTGAATAAAAATTGTATGGTTGCACTGAAAGACCATGCATTTCAATTTTGCTTATTTTTCCCAATAGTGCTCAAAATAAAAAACCAAAAATTTATACATATAAAAATATTTCACTACCAAATCCATTAATCCTATCAAATGTAAACCTTTAATAATTTAAAGGACCAATACATACTCTTAATAAATTGAAGTTAACTCTCATATTTTAATAAAATAAAGGAGTTTTGTACTGATATGTAAATGGTCTTGCAGCTTTCCCATAGGTTCTAGGTAGACTGAACAATCCCTTTCTTACAACAGTATTCCTGACATGCCATCATATGTCACCAGCATACTGATGATTACATTACATTAACTAGCATTGTTAATTACTTCCACACAAATTGGTATTTGTTTGAAATTAAACATAACAACTCATTTGGGTATTATAGGTATTATATCCGCAAAAGGCATAACAGGCAGCAAGGATTCACTTTAGAGTTTTTGCTTTTGTTTTTGTTTTCTGTCCTCAAGTCTATCTGCAGGCCCTGCCCCATATAATGTGTAATCTCTGTATGTTCTTAAATGTATTGCCAATGCCAGAGATACTGAAGACCTACACTTACGTCATGCTGTTAACTTGGGTTATTTACAGAAGCCAGTTATTAGGTATCTTTCAATTGTGTTCCAGTCATACGCCACATGTGTGGGATGCATTAGGCACAAATGATTACTAAGGGAGTTCTTTGAGAAGAAGCAGGTGCTCACAGATCATGGAAAGAGTTAAGAAAACAGACAAACAATGCTCACAGACATTCAACTTTACCCCTGCTTTCTGCCACCATGTCTGTACTATTTTCAACACATTAAAAATGACAAACCTCCTATCTAAGGGCTACATTAGTCACCACATGCCTTAAGTTTACTAACCATTTAGTTACAATATACATAGAGCAAAATGTGTGTTCCCAAACAGACGTGATGCTGTATTGAATTTATTTCTTTAAATTAACACCATAGTAAATTACCAGCTACAGTGAAGACATAGACAATACTTAACTCCAAATCAAGCTGTGGTTTACAAATAATTATTTAAATAATAATAGCAATAATATTAAATAAAAGTGAAAACCTCACTTCTAGACTTAAGTCAGAGATCCAAGTCAGCCTTATAGGAATTATAAGAGAGGCAATTAATGAATTGTTATGCTTTTCTAGAAACGAGAAATACTGTAAGCCTTTCCCTACAATGGCTGATTTGAACCTATTTTTTTTTTCCCCCAGAAGCATGCAGGGACTATTTTCAGATGCTTGATTATGGCAAGAAGAAAGAAAAATAATGATTTTTGGTGTAATACAAGCAAGTTGTAGATTCGAGCATACAATTTTGCATAAAACATTGCAGGTTAAAATAATATTGTAGGTTTCAAGCCATTGCATTACAATTGAATAATTCTCACAATCAGATTTTGTGAAATTTAAAACTCTAAGTTTTGAAGTGAAGCAATAAAACTAAACTCTTAAACAATGACTTTTAGCTTCATACAACACAGAATAGCTATTTTTATTTGGGTTGAAAAAGTTATTTACAACTAACATTGATCGAGTCTTGGTAAAAGTCCGATAACACATGAAGACAAATATTAATTTTCCCTCAGCTTTCTGAAAGATCAATGAACATGTTTGAGGTTAGTGATACTCTTTTCTTTTTTTCTTTTTTTTTTCTTTTTTTTTTTTTTTTTTTGAGACGGAGTCTCACTCTGTCGCCCAGGCTCGAGTGCAGTGGCGCTATCTCTGCTCACTGCAAGCTCCGCCTCCTGGGTTCAAGCCATTCTCCTGCCTCAGCCTCCGAAGTAGGAGGTTAGTGATATTCTTAACAGTGGCAATGCTAGTCTCCTACAGTGGCCAAACAAGTAGTGCAGTCTTTAACCTAATTCGAAATTGAAAGCACCGAAATACAATTTAGATCTATAAAATGGGATTTGTTATTTAATTCTTCATGATTAATGATTAACAATTTAGATGCACAGTCACAGCTAATGAAAGAAAGTTTTGATTGGTGCTATTTGCTAGCTCATTTGAGTTGCCTTTTTAAAGATCAGTTTTGTTTCCATTGAATCCAAGAACTCTTCATAAAATAGAGAAATATACATATCAAAGGACTTAAGTAAAAGTAGGTTAGAAATAAATAATCTTACAACAACATTTTAAATCCTCTAATGATTTAAAGAAAGGAAGACATATAACACTGAATGCTAAACAGGTCTTTTGACCCTCTCTTGAGAATTTAGATATATATTTTATAGTATATGTATATATATTTTACACTTCACGTGTAGGCCAGAGCTGTCTAAAATATCTCTTCATAGTAGGCTAGAGGGATCTATCAGGAGATAGAATAAAATAAGATCTGAGTATAGTCTCAGTTTATGAGAGTATTTCTTTCTGCTTTGACAATCAGCAGGGATCATAAATTTGAAGCAAATCGTGGCTTTTCTGCGTCTGGGTCTGTGTTTAAGACTGAGGAAGACTCTCTCGGAAGAGCAGCTGCTGGTGGAGGGGGTGCTGGAGGGACTCCTCGGTTGGGGGGGATGGCTCCCGACGACATCTGTCGGAAGAGGGTGACGCGCTGCGGGACAGTGCTCCTGCCCCCTGCCTGAAGGCCCGTTCCGGGGACCGCCGTCACGGGTTGAGGGATGGAGGCCAGGGACTCGCCCACAGTGGGATGAGGTCTGGAAATCAGAGTGGACACCTCATGGGGCAGCGAGGGCTGTGAGGCGGAGAGGGGCCTGACTTCCCGGGTCAGGTTGGTGTTGTGAAGCGCCTGCGTGCTCTTGTGCACTTCGTTTTTCGGCGTGGAGCTGCCAGGTGTCTGTGGCTGCGGGGACGGCTGCTGTGGCTGAGTCTGCGGCGGCTGGGACTGCTGTACCTGCTGCTGAGGCTGCTGTTGCATGAGTGACAGCTGGGAGGCGGTGGGGGAGGCATAGTGGAAAGTTCGAGCGGCCAGAGGGCTCTGTACAGGAGGGCTGCAGACCGCGGTGGTGTAGGAGCAGGGTGAAAGGATGGCTGATGGCTGGGGGGTCTGTGTGCTGGGACTGGGGGAATGCAGGTTGCTGTGAGACAGGCTGGTCGCTGTGTACACTGGTGGAGATTGTGTCCTCATGCGGGAGGTCGGGGTCGTAGTTGACGATGTGGAATTCAGGGTTGTCATTTGAGGATAATTGATGGGAGCGATTGCCTGCACCATCTCCCTGTCATGTTTCACAATCTGCTTGAGGATTTCATTCTCCTGATTGTTGAAAACACCAGTGTTCAGATCCTTCTGGAACTTTTGCAGAAGAATTGAATTTTTCTTTCCTGTCAGCAAAAGAAAGATAGGAACTTAGAAAGCCTACCAATGACTGAAGACAACGCCAAGTAAGAGTGGCTCCTGAAAACAAAAGTATAGCTGTGCTTCGCAGGAGAGGTTTAAAAAGCCAGTCACTCACCTTTACACACCAAATACCAATGTCGCTCCTACCTTTCACACTTCCTGTATTTCTCTGGGAACTCTTACCTTCTACTCAAGTTGAACGGCCTGTAATATGGGGAAGAGCCACTTTACAGAAGACAAGGAGATATTTAATATGAGGGCCACCTTGAAGAATGGGGGAAGAAAGGGTTTTTGGAATAAGATGGGCTTGGAATCAACATTTGATTTTAAAGTTACTTTCTCAAGAAAGGACCATGGAGATATAAGCGAGAACATTTCAACACTTACTGTGTGATAGGCTCTCTACAAAAGACCTTAGGTAGATGATTTTATGTAACCTGCAACCCTGTCAGATAGGTGTGTTCATAATCTCATTTTACCTGAAAGGATATCAGGACATGAGAAGAATAAGAACAGTGCCCAAGAAAACAAAGAAAACATGGTTGGCAGGTTAACAGGGCTGAGAAAGACCATACACACAAAAAAGTGATAGCACATCCTTGCTATGGAAAATGAACCAACTGCTTCTGTCTTATCTGGGTGCTTGCTAGAAACAGCCTCCTGGGTGTGACCCCATTCGCTGAATCAGATGCTGCATTTTACTAAGATCCGCAGGTGATTCCCAAATGCAAATCTGAGGCGGACTGTATCAGGGCCGCCTTTGCTTTCGACCCAGGGTCCTACACCAGTCCTTCTCAGTCCTAGCTGGATATTTTTCTTATCTCTGGAGCTTTAAAAAATACTAACATCCACTTGTTCCCTACCAATTAAATATAAATAATCAGACATGGGCTCTGGGAATTCATTTTCCCAGAGCAAATTTCCCCAGGGAATTCTTTATTTTTATTTTTATTTTTTTAATTTTTTTATCAAAAAAATTTTTTTTTTAATTTTTATTTTTTATTTTTTATTTTTTTTTTAAATTTTTTGAGACGGAATCTCGCTCTGTTGCCCAGACTGGAGTTGCAGTGGCGGGATCTCGGCTCACTGCAAGCTCCGCCTCCCGGGTTCACACCCTTCTCCTGTCTCAACCTCCTGAGTAGCTGGGACTACAGGCGCCCGCCATCATGCCCCACTAATTTTTTGTATTTTTAATAGAGATGGGCTTTCACCTTGTTAGCCAGGATGGTCTTGATCTCATGACCTTGTGATCCACTCGCCTTGGGCTCCCAAAGTGCTGGGATTACAGGCATGAGCCAACGCGCCCCGCCTCCCCAGGAAATTCTTAAATGCAGCCAAGATTGAGACCGACTTTATGATCTTTCCTCTTCTGAATGGTTGTTGTGAGGACCAAGGGCATAGTGCATTGCAGGCTCCCTCTAATACCTCAACACATTTTAGCTCTTCCTGCCATCACCTTCTGAGTGGTTTGCAATACTAGACAGTCTCTGGCATAATAATGATTACAATCAATAGTAGATTGGTGAAAGAAGGGGAAAGTAGTGACTTTTCTATGGTATCACTGATACACTAATAGGCAAGTGAATATGGTAACTGAAAAGTGAATCAATTTGCAATACTGCTAAATAAAGTAACACATTAAAAGTAACAAAGTATATTTTTGAAAATAAATATATGTTGTAATTTCATTGACTGCTGGGAATGCAATCATTTTAAATGACTGCCAGAATAAATAGTTACCTCTCCCTACTTACAGACTGTCCTAATTTCCCAAAGAACAAAATCTCCTACATTAGTAATAAACATAAATACTATTTAGCATATTTGCTTAACTAACTGCAGCTTACATCTATATGCAATGGCCACAAAACTGAGAAGCATAATGTTTCTTTCTGATTACGTGATTAGTCAAAATATCTTAATCTAAGTATCTTTAATCTTGGGAAAAATAATGTAACTTTTAATACACTCTTATAATTTTATAAAGATCAAAAATTCAATTTTTTAGTGCTTATTAGAAATCACATTGCCAGTATTGATTACAAACCATTTCATGTAAATATTGTTATAAAAATTAACTGCAGGCTGGGGTGGCTCATGTCTGTAATCCCAGAACTTTGGGAGGCTGAGACGGATGGATGATGAAGTCAGGAGATCAAGACCATCCTGGCCAACATGGTGAAATCCCATCTCTACTAAAAATACAAAATATTATCTGGGCGTATATTTTTTATATATATATATATAAAAAAAATAGCATATATATATATATATATGGTAGCAGAAAAGACTTTAAAATATGTTGATGTTTGCGAGCTAAAGCATCTACGTAGGGCATTTCTATCAAGGCTTTTTTTTCCTGCTTGAGTCTGTATTACAAACATTTTACTATGTCTCTGCTGAGACTACTTTAAATGTGCAAATTTTCAATTCCTAATATATAGATAAAATGTAAAGTTGACCCCAAAATACAAAAAAAGTGTTAAAACTTAGTTTGCAATATAGACTCATATTATCATAGTTTTCGTTCTAGTTCAATGCTATCTAGAATTTTTATCATTGCTTTTTACCTGAAGTTTCAAATTGTTTTGGCTTCAGTTGGGAAATCAGTTTGTTTAGCTAGTAAAAATAGACATTAATAAATAAACCTAGAATACTTAGAAGAGATAGATAGGGACACAGATCTCTCAAGAAATATGGCTACAGCTAATTGCTATTTCTACACAAATTAACAAGTAAGCTATAAACTGGCATGTTGGACACTTTCTTTTTTCTTTTTTCTGAGACAAGATTTCACTCTCTCTCCCAGACAGGAGTGCAGTGGTACCATCTTGGTTCACGGCAACCTCCACCTCCCAGGCTCAAGCAATTCTCCTGCCTCAGCCTCCTGAGTGGCTGGGATTACAGGCGCACACTACCACACCCGGTTAATTTTTGTATTTTTAGTAGAAACAGGGTTTCCCCATGTTGGCCAGGCTGGTCTCGAACTCCTGACCTCAAATGGTCCACCTGCCTTGGCCTCCCAAAGTGATGTCATCATAGGCATGAGTCACCACTCCTGGCCGCATTTGGGACTTATAATTGCAAACCTATGTTATGCCATGAGATTAAAACTAAATTTTATATAAAGAAGGTAGAAAACTAGAGTACCTATTCGATCTAGTCGGTCAATGGCAACTGTCTCAAAGGCTCTCCTCATCATTGGATATTCCTCCAGGACCTCGTTGAAATTGTCCACAGAAAGTGAGTAAAGACGACAATATGTATCAGCTCGAACACTGGCAGTACGACGTCCTTTGGTCAGCAGGCAAATCTCTACAAAAACAACAAAGAAGAATGACTTGTTTGATCATTTTCTTTTAAAAGCCATTAAGGCTTCCCACAACTTAAGACACGTCTCATGGTGTGAAAAAACAATTATTAGCAGCATTTTTAATTATATCAGCAAATTCCTTCTGACAATTAAAAGTATCCAACTGACAACACTCAATCTTAAAATAATGTTCTTTTTTAAAAAACAGTTGAGACAGCCGGCTGCGGTGGCTCACACCTGTAATGCTAGCACTTTGGGAGGCCGAGGCAGGTGAATCACAAGGTCAAGAGATCGAGACCATCCTGGCTAATATGGTGAAACCCTGTCTCTACTAAAAATACAAAAATTAGCTGGGCGTGGTGGTGGGCGCCTATAGTCCCAGCTACTAGGGAGGCCGAGGCGGGAGAATCACTTGAACCCAGGAGGCAGAGGTTGCAGTGAGCTGAGATTGCGCCACTGCACTCCAGCCTGGTGACAGAGACTCCATGTCAAAACAAACAAACAAAAAACAAAGCAAAACAAAAAACAAAACGAAACAAAAAATCAGTTGAGACTTTTGGTTTAAATGGAAGGCTGAAACACAGTATACCTTATCCTTCCCACTACAATTCCCTGAAATAAGAAATAAAAAAGAAACAAAAGAGATGCAGAAAATGGAATAAACCGTCCACAAAAGAGTTGAAAAAAGAAAGGGGTGATGATTTAGAAAGAAGATTTTATGAACTCTGGAAGGCAGAAAGCAGACGGTATAGTCTAGACAGAAGCCAAAATGAGTCCAAACATTGGCTTAGAAAGTCCTATGATCAAACAAAGCTAGACCAGAGGTTTAGATATATTATAGGCATGTCTAATGTAGTTTGTATATTCCCAATGAGATCAGTATGAAGAAAATTATATTCCACATGTACAGAGGGACTCTCTATTTAAATGACTTTTAAGGGTAATTCCTTACGGAAATTTAGATTTCCAAAATATGGTAAACAAACATTTGCAAATTTGGATTTCATTATTGGCCAGCTGAAGTTATATAGCTATTGAGATAATTTTCCATTTTGTTTTCCAAAAATTACGATTTGAACTACCGTAGGCTTTGATTATTTTTAATTTGGAAATAATTTAAACATTTAGCTTCAAAATAACAAATTTGAAAAAAGAAATGATAGAAGTACTTCTACAATTTAGTCACCTAACAAAAGGAAATACAGTAAATATAATATTAAATGTCTAAATTCACACTCTTGAGCTAATTTAAAGAAGTCCTATTTATGTTAACAAACATTGTGAATAAATCATGCTGTAGACACTATGTACTTGATTGATGTTAGAACTAAAAATATGAATCAAACATATCTACTTTCATATGACATTCTGATAGTAAATAGAGGCATTATATTAATACAGAGTTCATTTGAATACAATCTGGTAAGAACAATGTCACATATATGCAAACTCCAAGAATACTAGAGAAGGACATGTGAACCAGTCTGAGAAGATAGAGAGCATTTTAGGAAATGTCACCTAAGCCATCAATTATGCTGTCTGCTGTCATTCATGTCGAGATTGTAATGTTGTAAACCTGCTAAATAATATTGTGGAGTCTGCATGTTTGCGTGTTTTTGTGCCTGAATGTGTGTGTGTGTGTGTGTAGGAAAACAAATCTATTTTGGTCAATTTTAAAGCAAATTACCATACCATGAAATTTACCTGCTACTATAATATAAACAAGGTAATTAAAAGAAGCATTTTGAATACTACTCCAAAATTAAATTCCTAAAGTACTAATGCCATATTATTATGATTTATGATTGCCATATTATGGCAAACAAATCTAAGTGTCAGTTTCAAATCTTGTGTAGAATGTTAAATGAAAGAAGTAAGACATGAGAAGCCACACACTGTGTGATTCCGTTTATGTAAAATATCCAGAAAATACAAATCTGCAGAGACAGATAACAGGTTAGTGGTTGCCTGCGGCAAAAGATGGAAAAGGGAATTAACAGTAAGTGGGCACAGGAATCTTATTTGGGTGATGAAAATATTCTGAAACCTGATTTGTGGCGATGGTTTCATACTTGGTAAATTTACTTAAAGATATTTGAATTGTATGCTTTAATGAATTATATGTGTAAAATATGTCATATTACAGCTATACAAAGTGAAAAGAAAAATTAGTTTTGTTTTTATTTTTTATCCTTATACTTACTAAATTTTTATTTGAATTTATTTTCTCTTTTCTGAACTCTTTCTCTTTACTGTGGAATCATTGTTTTCTCTCTTTTTCTAGGTCTTTCTCTGGTGCGTTGAATGTTTTCTTTCGGTAATCTATTGATGTCCAATCACATTTAAAGACAAGAAACTCTGGTAATGTTGCAGAATTTGTTAATTTAAAGTTTTTCTTTAGGGTAAATAGGTGGGGAGCTTGTCCTCATATTTCTCTAAATACCAGAATGAGGAGGGCTTTACTTTAGGCCACTGACATCTCTCTTAACTGTCCTAGTTCTCCCTCTCATTCAATTGCCTTATAAAAGAACCACTGACATTTCCCTCCACCATCCTCAGATACACGGTTGGCTACAGACTATTCTGCCACATGGAGGGAGGGATGTCTCATACCTACCATCAGCATAAGTCACCCACTTTCTGTTCTGTCTTCTGTGGTCCTGTTGTTTCTTAACTAAGAGGCTGTTTAGTATTCTTCCAGGACACCTGCTGTCTCCTTGTCTCCTGTTCTTTGTACATATACTCCATGTTCCCTCTGCTTTCCCTTCAAGGTTCATCAGTAACCACCAGCATACATTTAACTGCAGGCTACAAAATACCTGAATAGCATTGGTTTATCCAATACATTAATGTCATTATATTAGAAAACAAAATTTGGGAGTAGGCAAGGCCAGCATTTGTTCAGCACTTCAGTGATGCCAAGGCACTGTGCCCGCAATACTTTGTTTTCTTTGGTCTTCTTCTCATGATCACAAGTTGATGGCAACAACTACACACATTCATATACTCACATGACAGCATCCAAAGTAGGGAGACAGCAAAAGACTTTCCTCATATATTTCTTTCTTTTTATTGTGAAGGCAAAAGTTGTGCTACAGTTTCTTAACTTACTTTCTCTAGCATTTTATTATCAGAACTGCATCACGTGGCCAGCCTTAGCTGCAAGAAAGGATTTAAAACTGAATATTTGGTAAATCGGAATACGGCAACTACTGTTAGTCATTGAATTAGGTAAATACTGGTTTAATCCCTGAAGTAGTATATGATGCCAGCCATACAAGATTTTATTAATAAGAAAGGGCCATGGTTGCTGGCTACAGAACCCATGTTATCTGACACTTCACTCATACCTATTTTCTGTCTTCTAGAAACATGTTCCTCTGTCTCATCTCCTGGTTGCTCCCAAATACAAATTCATGCATCAGGTTACTTTGTGGTTGAGTTTGTATTTTATTCTTTTACGATTATTAATTGGGTCTCTGTAGCAGGAAGAGATAAAGGCATGTCCTGGGAATCATCTTAAATAAGAAATGTATTTGTCTTATGCTTAGAAATTACTTGTATTTATTTTTACAAAGGGCATGTGTTTATATACTATATTTAGTGTTTAAAAACAAGTTTAAAAACTAGAAATAAGAATATAGCTATTCTGAGTATGCACAGTCATTTTAGAGATATGTTAAAAACAGATTTATTGGAGCATAGATATAAGTTTATTCATATTTTTTCTAAACCATTATTTACAAATTATTTTCTGGCCCCTGTCATCTGATGATCTCATATAATGAATATATAACATATGTATCATATGTTACACAGTATAGGTATGCATTACTAAGTAATCATGGCTTGAATCAGTTAAATATTACCATTGGTAAGAAAATAAATTATTCAAAGAGGATGCTTTAAAAGTACTGTTTAAAGTCTACATGAAGCAATGTGTATGTGTGTTATGAGCTCTTAACCCAAAGGTTTTCTATATTGCCATCTCAGTAAAACTTAGATGTTATTGCTCAGTAAATCTTACCTCTTCATTACGTTTTGCTTAAAAAGATAATGTTCTTATTTTTTACCTTTTGTAGTTTGTGGGATCAACATTGATATTCTAATTTGGTGTTTCTTGCCAATAAATGAGGTAGAGTGCTATTTGGGGCATTGTCTGCAGCAGTAATGTTTGGTTTCCTGCTGATTCAGGTATACACATACATACACACACACACACA
The DNA here is from genome assembly GCF_000951045.1 of Mandrillus leucophaeus. Taxonomy (NCBI): domain Eukaryota; kingdom Metazoa; phylum Chordata; class Mammalia; order Primates; family Cercopithecidae; genus Mandrillus; species Mandrillus leucophaeus. The sequence continues at coordinate 659,554 of NW_012110563.1, read as the reverse complement.
CACACACACAGAGTTGCTTGGGCTATTTTAGGGATTCTTTTTTTGGTGTAGTATTGACCTGGGGATTTAGAGTCCTGTGTTAGTCTCAGTCAACTTGCTCTTGTTTGTGAGAATTAGACACATATTTATAGTCTGTGGACTTTATTTACCAGTGAAGTATAAAACTCAGTTAAGTCTCTAGAGTTTTGTTGTCCTTAACTCTGTAACTAACTTAGACTTCATTCAACATTTTATCTCTAAAGTCTCATTAATCTTTATATCTCCAGTGCCTACATGATAGATAGTAGGTGCTTAAAGTTAGCTGACTTGAATAATTGAATCAAATAGCAACATGCTTGATGAAATAAATGATTTAATCACCTACAAAAATTCCCTTTGTACTTAATGTGACATATTCCCCTATGGAGAAACTAAGGGCTAAATATAGACTTGCACAACAAAGTGCCTTCAAAAGTTATATAAACAACTTTGTTCATTACCAAGTCAAAACTCATCAGCCATTACCTTGCTGCATGTCCTCAATAATTTCTTAGTGAGAAAAAGAACAACTGAAGGTTATTCATGAGAGGAGAAATAGCCACTGGGAAGTATGAGAAACACTTAAAATAATCTCTTCTTTTAAAGCCTCCATACTCTGTTTCTAGTATGAATAACAGAATTAAGAAATGGCACACCCCTAGCAATGAAAAAAGAGTAAACTTTCTTATCATAGAGGCTTAGATTTCATGAGTTGAATGTCCAGATTCAATATGCATAGAGCAGGTGCTTCTCTGTGAAATGATTTTCTCTTGATACAGTATTAAGTTATTTTGAAAATCCACTTATTGAGTAAACACAACCCTTTGTTAGATGTTACAGTTTTGTGTATTTGCCATGTCTGTGTGTATGTGTGTCTTTGGTGGGGATGGGTGGTGTTTAAATAAAGGACATATAGAGAAAAAAACAATTTAGTCATCTGTAGCTCATACTATCATAGGTACCTTAGAAATTATGTATGTATTAGTTTATCACTATTTCATTTTATTTTATTCTACTGAATTTCTATTTCCTAAGTAATGGGTTTATCACTCTAGCTGGTTTAAGACATTTTAAAGACAAAAACCATACAGTTACCTTATAATATCCCTCATAGTGCCTGCTACATTGAGTTTCCAGCCCAGGCAAAATGATTTAAAAATGCTTATGCATACATCAATTACAGTGAATAAAGACAAAACCCACACTAAGTTATCTTCTTAAGTTTTGGATGATATAATATTGGTTCCCCTGCTAGGCATCTTCCCATGGTAATAGAACTTGCCAAATATTTTATGTACTTTCTTCTAGGAACATAATATATCTCTAAGGTTTTGTGCAATGTTTATAATAAAGAAAATTATCTAGAAGATTTGGTCATTTTTTTTCAATGTAGACATGCCTTTACTCATCAGGCAGAAATTAACTTACCCATGTTGATTTCATGAAGCAAAAAAAGTTAAATACAAAATAAAATAAAATTGGACTCCCAAAGAACAAACTGAGTGCAGTTTACAGATGCAAGCTTTTTAAAGATTGTCTTGGCATACTTTCTAGAATCTGTCTGTTTCAGCTTTTCTGCTTTTTTCTTGTTTGTATACTCCCTGAGAGCTCAATTAAGAACTTCCCAGTGGTGTAGTAACTGTTTTAAGAATCTTGGTGCAAATTTACTTGGGTAATAGGTCCCTTCATCTGGATGCATATTTATATATTATAATAAATTGTAAAAGTAATGGGGACTTAGCATATTAATTTTAATTTGGTAGAATTTTCCTGGTTTTCTTTATAGGGCATTTATGAATGGCTAAGTAGTTATTTCTCCTAGTTAAGATGAAAACTATTGGTAATGCATCCTGTCATAGGAACATAGACAACTCTGTTTCCAATTTCAATTTGGCCTAGCACATTATTTGTATACCTTTAATAATCCTTAGGGTATGAGATACATCAACTTCTTAATGCTATTTTTGCTGGCATTAGCTAGCCCTGATTATAAACATGTAAGTCCTCCTGACATTACTGTCACCTATGTAAACAGTCATTTGTGTAAGATAGGGCAAATGGCTTCAAATGTTTTGCAACTCAGAAATATTTTCCTGACCTCTAAAACTGAACTTGACATTGCAGTGACACAGAGCTAATCAGGAACTCATGACAGAAATGTCTAAAGTAATGTGCTTAACTTGAGCTTCTAGAATTTATGGGCAAAACTGTACTTAGCTTTTCATAGTAACCTAAACAAAAGCTGCTTCCTTCGTTAGTAACTGATACCATGAAATAAAAGTAATTCTCTGCTGTGCATCAAAATATTAATTTCCTAAAAATTATTTAGATTTCTAATTCACTGTTTTATAATAATGTGCAGGAGAAAATATCATTTTTTTTCTTTCTTTTTGTCTTTGTAGACTTTCTGTATTTATACTAGTGAACTAGTAAAACACTGCCTCTGTATGGCAGAGGAGATGACAACGTCTGGCTTAAATCATTTTGCATATCATGTTTGACTGGTAGAAGTACTCTGGGTATCAAATAGATTTTAATAGAAATCAAAAGAAGTTTAGACTAGGATCGAACATTAAATAGATGCAAATTTTTCAGTATTTGATTGATTTTTTAGTATAGTATTTTAATGCATTTCACATTTTGTACAATCTTCTGAAACAGATATTGAATACAACACATTTCTAAATATAGATGTTATAAAGAAGGTATTATTCATGTATAGATATGTTCTAATAACCAGAATACCCAATTTTTCATTTTACTAAAGGTATAACTGGTCATTTCAAGTCACACAGATACATTCCTAATTGCACAATTATTTGTGTCCTCTTCTACTACTCATGCCCTGTTATTTATGGTTATTTAGATCAAATAAAGTTATTGCTTTGTCAAACAAATCTTAGCTCCAAGTTGGAGCAAATCTTCTCTCTTAAAACATAAAAATTAGAGTGATCACCTGGGCCTCTGAATGTTGACCTAGTAGCAACTCCTCAGACAAGCTATGTGTTAGCAAAGTTATTTGTTGACAAAGCTGTTATGTGGTTAACTACAACAGTGCCTATAAACAGCCCACCGCAAGCCTGGCACATTGTGGGCACTCGTAAAACATTAGTTTCCTTCCTTTTTCATTTTCTTCTCATAATTTTTCCTTATGATTTTGACAGTACCTGCTAGAAGCAAATAAAAGTAATGCTTCATACATCAAGTAGCTCTCCAAATTTGTGATATATAACTATCATCTTTCACCCTCTTGTAAACAATTTGTTCATAAACTAATCATACAAATTCCTTAGACTGTGTCTTGAGGAAGATGGTTTCACATCCACTAATACCCTTTCTTAATTGTTCCGGGGAGAATTTATCTTTATGCTTCCTCTGTATCTTGATCATCTTGAGTCTTAGTTCCTACAACACATTATTGGACTTACTTGTTTATATTCTTTATACTAAACTATAAGGTCTTTAAAAGGAAGTGCAATGATCGCATTTGCAATGTCATCACTTACCAAACATTCTCATATATTATTTGGTTCAAGAAATATGGAATGTTGGGAGGCCGAGGTGGGCAGATCACTTGAGGTCAGGAGTTTAAGACCAGCCTGGTCAACATGGTGAAACCCTGTCTCTACTAAAAATACAAAAAATTAGTGAGTATGTTGGCAGGCACCTGAAATTCCAGCTACTTGGGAGGCTGAGGCAGCAGAATCATTTGAACCCAGAATACAGAGGTTGCAGTGAGCCAAGATCGCGCCACTGCACTACAGCCTGGGTGATGGAGTGACTCTGTCTCAGAAAAAAAAAAAAAAAAAAAGGAATAAGTGAATCAATCAATAACTGAAAATGGCTTATATCAGATTAAAAATATTCTTCATAAAACAAGGTGCTCACATTTGAACACAATATTCCAAATAGGCAAATCTTTTTGTAAAGCTTTGGCTCCAATTGACAGAAGTTATAATATGAGGCTGTCATCTGGTTCCTACTGATCATAAACATGTTTGTAACATGATTGTTTGATTTTGTTGTATATGTGAATTTTTGAAATTAAGGTTTACACTCTCCACTCCTTAACTTCTCTCCCTTTCCTCTTCTTTATCTGTCTTTCATTTCCATCGTAACTCCTTCAGCTTGCATAAAATCAGCTTTACATAAGACTGTTTGTAAACTTATATCGAATATATATTTGTACTACTTGTCTTTGGCAAGTTAAAATACCTAATGGATATTGCTGATATTACAGATATGTTACATGGGTAGGAAGCAATCCTGGGTAGCCCCATGTAAGCCCATGTGACATAAACAGATTAAAGGGGTTCTGTTTTGTGATTGTAACAAAAATAACAAAAATATCGAAGCTAAGAAGGGTAAAACCACAATTTTTCTGCTTCTCTCTGTCTTTAAAAATTCACCAGACCATTCCAAATTGTTCCTTTCGATCTTTAAATCTAGCAACACTCAACTCGTCAAAAGTTAATCAAACACCTTGAATTATAAATGCCTTTAAAATGCAGCCAGCTTTTAAAAATTCATCAAATGATTTTTGGCTCTTAGGTACCTCCAATGTGTTTTTGAAGTAATATCCTGACAGCCCTGTTTTTCTATGTGGCTTAATATGTTTCTACAAAATGAAAAAAACACATGGCAGAAATAATAGTCTCCACAGGAAATATATTAACAAGATATTTATGAGGCAAGTCGACTGCAGCCTAAAAGGTTATTTGTCTCCAAAATATTTCCCTTGATGCTTTCTCTTTCTCTGTCTTTCTCTCTCTCTCTCTCTCTCTCTCACACACACACACACCACATGCACACATGATAAAATAAACATTTAAACACTCATTTCCTCTATTTGTTTAATGCAAAAATTAATTCAGTTCATTCGGAATGGATTCATTAGTGCAGTGTTTGTCACACTTTAATATGTATAAGAATCACCTGGGTTGTCTTACTGCAAAACAGGTTAGGATTCAGTAAGTCTGGAGTGGGATGAAAGAATCTGCAATTCTAACAAGGGATAGGTATTACTACTGATAAGCTTCTTTTGGGTAATGAGTTCATATAGCTTTCAGATTTATAATTAAAAAAGGGTTCCTCATTTAGAAGAAGTTGGAAAAGGTAAACAAAAGGAATGGAAATTAAAGATAACATGAATTCAAGTTAACCACCATTTTCCCTGTAACCTGCACCTTCGGCAACTGTGGAGAATACAAAATAAGTATATGACATTGACCCTGACTGAAAGTGTTGAGATTATAAATTCAAGCATAATACACAAAAAGATGTGAGCATTAATTCCAAGGCTAAATAACCTACTAGTGACTTTATGTAAATTCAAATAATATATCATGCATCGTAGAGTAATTCTGTACATCATTGGTGACATGAAGGGTCTTGGTTAGACTTCAAAAAAGTGTAGAAACTACACAGACAATGGGGATGAAGAGGACAAGAGAAAAGGAACAGGAGGGGAGAGAAGACATTAGAATGAAACCGTATCATGACATAGGTTCAGAGAAGGGTTTGGAAGGTAATTTTTATGAAATTTTAGGAAAAGCAGTTTGACAGGATCATAAGTATTTGGTTAGGCATAGAGAATATTTTTCCATGGATAAGAAAGTTAATCTTGATCTACACTATTATTGCAGGGCTCTTCAGGAAAAAAACTTTGTGTGCAAAACATTATTTTAAGAAATTAACTTACATGGAATAGAGTGGAGAGTCCTAGCTCCTACATATCTTGCTATTAATGGGAAAGACACTTAGCCTCTCTTTCTCCAACAGGTAAGTTTGTTCTCTCAAATCTTTTGCTTTATGATACAGGCATATTTATCTACAATCAGTTTGCCAAATGAACTGGAAGGGAAGTTTTTAGTAAAGAATTGTGAAGAAGTTTTGATAATAATTTTGGGGAATTGATTGATCCAAAGCTGCAGCACTGAGAACAGAAGGGGTCTCTCTAAATAATCAGTGTAAAATGAAACTTCAACAGAGCTTGAAAGGGGATGAGGCATCCACAATTTTAAACCTAAACATAAAACGAAACAAAACAAAAAACAAACAAAAACAAAAACAAATAAACAACAACAACAAAAAACAACGCTAGGCTGTGTCTGTCCTGGGAGTGAACATAAGATAAAAAGTTGTTTTGGGAACAAATAAAGCAAAACTTTTGCATAAAAAAATCTAATTTCATGAAACTCTTTCTCACATTAATCCAGTTATTCCTTTATTAAAAAATGAAAGCAGTATTTGTGTGTGTGTGTTTTGTACAAATTGGTAAGCTTTTCTCATGTGACTTTAAAAATCTCTGATAACTGGTTCAACCAGGATTGATGCTTACTCCAAAGATGGTCATCTATAACTCAGGTAGCAGCCCATATGATGATCTGGCTGGAGAACTCTTTCGATGGGGATGCTTCAATCAGATTGTGACTAATAGACTTAATCATATCCATTGTTGAAGAGATTTAAAGTAAAGAATGAATAAGCTAGAAGAGTCAGAGTGCATGAGTTATGAGAATGATAAATCCCCAAAGTGGTGTTGGGCCACTGGCATCACTGTGGTTTCCTGATGGACAATCTCACTTGCCATAAAGTCTGTCTCTAATACTCCTGAGATGATTTCCCGTGCTTCTTTCCTTCCTGTGCTCCGTTACAATGCACTCTATCATCAGTTAATCTGATCTTTACTTGTGTCATCCCCCTGAGTGCCTGACTCATACACATCTCTTACTGTGCTCCCTTACAATGCACTCTATCATCAGTTAATCTGATCATTACTTGTGTCATCCCCCCGAGTGCCTGACTCATACACATCTCTACTTGTGACCTCTTTCAGGTCTTGAAGTTCATACCAGTCCATTTTGTTAAGAGCCTCTACCTTTTCTTTTATTTCCTTCACTTGATAGATTACGATGAGTTCTTCAAGTTCAGTACATGAGTAGCCACAGAGAGGTCTTGACGTAAGTAGAAAACTAATATTCTACCTATAGAGTTTTCATTTTCTACTTTTCAGTAATTTGAAGTATTCATAGAGGACAAATGGGAATCCATCTTTGTGCAAGATAACAGAAAAAATTTATTAGGCAAATAAAGCAATCCTATTACCACTGCCCAATCAAGAAAACATTCACACTTACAAATCAATCCTAACAGAGGTAAATATCTGTTGATTTTTTCCCACTCCAAAAAACGTAATTCTATATGACTACTAATGAGCAAATTCAAGGTAATAATTACAATCATAAAAATGCCACTGAGGTTTTGAATTTAAAAATTTTGTGTATAAGCTTAAGTATAGGTTGGTAAGAAATACTAATCCACATGAGTAGTTACTTTAGTTAGTAGTATGTCTTAATTGATAGAGGTAGAATGCATATACATTAAAAGTAGAATGCATATACATTAAAGTGATGATAATAAGAAAAATATATTTTATAGAATGTTTTTTCTCATACATCTTACTCAGAGTGAGTTAAATTTGGAAAAGAGGCTTGTTTTGAACAGAGGGGTTAGATCTGGAGTCCTATAGCCAAAACCAAACATTGGCTTATTGAACTGCATTTTTTTAAAATTAAGAAATGGACTTATGTTTTTAAAGGTTTGTTAAAATAAAAGTAAAAATGAAAGATGGGTATACAATCATATATGGCTCACAAAGCCTAAATATTAACTATCTGAACTTCTGAACTTTTACAGAAAAACATTTGCATACTCCTTGGTTACATACATTTTTTTCCTTACAAATAGGCAAATAAAATCTAGAAAGAATAGAAATCAGCGGACTAAAGACATATAAGCCACTATTTAGCTTGTGATTTTAAGCAAAGTGAAGTGAGGAATTAGGTCAAACAGTCCGACCGTTTATCCAAACCACATATTATCTTTTATATTTGAAAAATAAATTCTCTCTGACTCATTTGGTCAACATGATAAAAAGGACACCAGGAAATCCACCCAGTGAGGGGTCTGGCTTTCATTCAGGAGAAAAGACACCCACTCATTGTTTCAAAGCTTAACTGAAGTGTGATACATCCTATTGAAACCATGTTCAAAGAAGCCTCACATAACCAGAAATTCAAAAAGTCAGTATTTTATTTCCATATTTGAGAAGGGTAAGGATGATAAATGACTTTCCACAAAGATAAAAGCTACAAAAAGGCATATTTTTCCTATATTTTTGTTAATGTTTTTATTGCAGAAAATTGTAAACACATAAAATAACACTATACTATATTACTAGAATACTAGTACAGTATATCTAATGAATTAGTAAAATAGTGTAACATAATACCGTAATAAACTCTCATATGTTCATTGCACAGATTAAACAATCATCAACTGATAGCTTGTTTCACTGGTACCTCATACATTTCCACCTAATTATTTTGAGAAAAATTGCAGACATTATTTCAAAGATAAAATTTCAGTATGCATCACTAAAATATATTCTTAAAATAATATAATATCACTATAACACCCCCAAAATTAATAGTAATTTCTTAACATTGTCAAATATTTAGCTGGTGTTAACATTTTTTAAGCAGGCATACATTTTGTAAAGAAGTTATCTGCAGGTCGTGTCTCAACTTCCTCACTTTCCTGAGGAGTCTAAACAAAAATGTCCTCTAGAACCTATAACACTTAAAATAATTAAAACTAAGCTTTGAAACATGAAATATATGCAATTTATTATAATACTGTATCAGGACAAGAAAATTCTACTCATGTATTTCAAGAAGGGATACTAGCCAATTTTTAAAGCATCAACTAAAAACAAAAAATAATTTTGCTGTTGTTGAGCACTAGCAAAATATAACTAAAATATTCTAGTCCTAGAATATTGATTTATCAAGCTGTATCTTTACTTACTATTTTGCATCATCATCACTATCATTAGCAAAATCCTAAACAGAAAGATGAAAGACAACTGGAATTTCGGAGGTCAAGTGAGAATGAAGGAAGACTTGAAAGAATCTCAGAGGAAAAACAAAATAAATGCCAAGAGAAATGATCTGAATGCTATTTGACTATTATTAATTTCTTCACTTGTGTTCCAATAAATAAAACTGAATGAGACTTTCTAGACTAGGGTTTCTCAATCTCAGCCCTACTGACATTTTGGGCCAGATAATTTTTTGGTGTCTGGAGTTGTTCTGTGCATTGTAAAATGTTTAGCTTCATCTCCCTGGCCCCAATCTACTTTAAGCCAATAGCAAACTCCTTACACTGAAAGTACCACAATAAGGACCGACAGGAGTGCTCATGAGGACATATTTTTGGCCTCCTATCTTCATAAACCCTGCTCTAATAATCTAAGGTGCCAAACATGCTAGTGCTTTGTGTCTTTGTACAATTTTGGATCATCTTTACAACAGAAGTTTAAAATTATGTTTTAGATATCAAAGCATCTATAAATAAACTCTTTGGGACATTTGCTTTAATTATGCAGTCTTTTTTTGGATAATCTTCTTGGAACATTGTAAAACAAATGCTAATCACTTTGTTCATGAGAGATAGCTATTTAAACACATTTAAAATACTATTCAAAAATTCCATCATTTTACTTTTCCATTCAAGTGTCAGGTAACTCCAGTTGGTTTACTAGTTTAATTAATCAGGATAAAATAGATTTCTGCTAAAGAATCTGTGGCATTTAGATTCAGATGCAAAAAAAAAAAAAAGGAAAAATAAAATTTAAATTATTGTTAATAAATAGTATCATGTGCAAATTGTTTATGACAGAGAAAGTTTGATTCAGTTGGAGATTTTTGTTAGTATGTTGATATGGTTTGGCTCTGTGTCCCCAACCAAATCTCATGTGGAAATGTAATCCTCAGTGTTGAAGGAGGGGACTGGTGGGAGCATGGGGGCAGATCTCCCCCTTGCTGTTGTGGTAATGAGTGAGTACTCAAGACTTCTGCTTGTGTGTATTACTTCCCCCTTCTCTCTCTTTCTCCTGCTCCACCATGTATAGTATGTGCCTATTTTCTCTTCGCCTTTCACCATGTTATAAGTTTTCTGAGGCCTCCCCAGCCATGCTTCCTGTATAGCCATCAGAACTTTGAATCAATTAAATTTCTTTTCCTCATAAATTACCCAGTCTCAGGAAGTGTTCTTATAGGAAGGCAAGAACAGACTAATACATATGTGCAGGCAAAAAAGTATTTGAGAGCATGCAGACAAAAAAGATACAAGAGCTCTTCTTCTTTTTTTTTTTTTTTTTGAGACGGAGTCTCACTCTGTCGCCAGGCTGGAGTGCAGTGGCATGATCTCGTCTCACTGTAACCTCTGCCTCCTGGGTTCAAACAATTCTCCTGCCTCAGCCTCCTGAGCAGCTGGGACTACACGTGCGTGCCACCATGCCCGGCTACTTTTTTTTTTTTTTGTATTTTAGTAGAGATGGGGTTTCACCATGTTTGCCAGGATGGTCTTGATCTCCTGCCCTCGTGATCTGCCTGCCTCAGCCTCCCAAAGTGTTGGGATTACAGGCATGAGCCACTGAGCCCTGCCAAGAGCTCTTCTTTTTGGCTAGCTATAGTATATGTTTAGGGGAATGTTAAAAGATTCACATACAAAGATATTCTTTCATATTGAGCTACATGTTTAAATTTTATTGACTTTTACACTGGTATAAAAGCACATAGATTATTTAGTTTGGTAGAGAAAACTGAAAAAATATGTCCAGTACTGTCACATAGGACTATCATATGTCATTAAAAAATTCTGCAATATATTTTTCACCATATAATGATATGTATATAAATTTAATGGAAATTCCTTCAATATTTCTTTAGAACATCACTTAGTAAAGCATTGAAAGTTACTTTGTAGTTACATTGACAACATTGTTTTATTTGTGCTCCATGTGTAAAAGAAATGGGCTTTAAAAATTGTTTTCCCGATATCAATGTAAAATAAAATATGTTGTTGTTATTGGCTTTCTTATATGTTATCTTGAGTAGAGTGTTGCCACACAATATCTTGAAAATACATTGAGAAGTATTAATTCAAATTATGTGTAGTGAGTGGATTTAGTGTAAAGAAAGTTTGGGTCATAAAAACAATCATTCTTTAACTTACTGTCTAGCTAGATATAGTACATTAGTTTTCCTAGCCAAGGTAAAGACAATTCTTCCCCAAACTTGAGTTAGTTTCTCATGACAATTCACATTTGGATGATACTGTCAGTGGAATAAATTTCAAATTCCTTAATCTGGCTTTCAAAACCTCCCATAACCTGGTCCGATTTCATGTTTCCAACTGGTACCATCTCTAATTACAATCTCAAATACTCCATTTCAATTCAGCAAGCATCTACTTAGTTCTAGCTACTTGCTTCATTCTGTGTTATGGGAAACATAACTCACAGGTCTCACTAGTAGTTCTTTCAATCAGCTCCAGTAAAGCTCTTGGTCATTCTTTTCTTCAGTGTGTAGTGTGGATTTCTCTTTACAGAAACCCTATTCTTAAGGTCCTCTACATACTTAAATATCATCATTTACTGATCTAAATCAAATATTAGTTGAGTTGACACATTTGTCTATTTTTTAATCACTTCACTTAACCTGTAATCTTTTAAATCATCAATAATAAAAATAAAATTAAGCTTTGTAAAGGTAATTACAAACTTGTACTGCATCCTCCATATCTGAACTGGACCTAAGAAAATTCCCACTTTCCCCAAATGAATGTTAATTTATGATGAACATTGCCATGGATGAAGATGAAAATATACTTTTGATAGCATATTCAGAGATTATTAAAGAGAATAGTATAAAATGAAAAACATTTTCTATCTTTAATCTATATTATACTTTGGAAACAAACCTATGAAATACTATTCTTGATATACGAATGGGCAAAGATTTCATGACAAAGATGCCAAAAGCAATTACAACAAAAACAAAAATTGACAAATGGGATCTAATTAAACTTAGGAGTTTCTGCACAGCAAAATAAACTATCAACAGAGTAAAAAGACGAACTACAGAACGGGAGAAAATTTTTGCAAACTGTATATCTGACAAAGGTCTAATATCCAGCACCTATAAGGAACTTAAACAAATTTACAAGAGAAAAACAAACAACACCATTAAAAAGTGGGCAAAGGACAAGAACAGACACTTCTCCAAAGAAGACATACATGTGGCCAACAATCATATGAAAAAAGCTCAATATCATTGATCATTAGAGAAATACAAATCAAAACCATAATGAGATACCATCTCACACCAGTCAGAATGGCTATCATTAAAAAGTAAAAAAATAACAGATGCAGGTGAGGTTGTGGAGAAAAGGAAACACTTATACACACTGTTGGTCGGAGTGTAAATTAGTTCAACCATTGTGGAAAGCAGTACAGCCACTCCTCAATGAGCTAAAAACAGAACTACCATTGGGTCCAGCTATCCCATTACTGTGTATACACCCAGAGGAATAGAAATCATTCTACTATAAAGACACATGCATGCGTATGTTGTTTGCAGCACTATTCACAATAGTGAAAATGTGGAATCAGCTTAAATTCCTATCAATGACAGATTGGATAAAGAAAACGTGGTACACAGACATCATAGAATACTATGCAGCCATATAAATGAATGAGACCATGTCTTTTGTGGGAACATGGATGGAGCTGGGGGCTATTATCCTGAGCAAACTAATGCAGGAACAGAAAACCAAATACGGCATGTTATCACTTATAAATGGAAGCTAAATGATGAGAACACATGAACACAAAGAAGGGAACAGATACTGGGGTCTACTTAAGGATGGAGGGTAGGGGAGAGGAGCAGAAAGGATAACAATTGGGTATTAAGCTTGGTACCTGGGTGATGAAATAATATGCACAACCAACTCCCATGACATGAATTTACCTATGTAACAAACCTGCACAGGTACCCCTGAAAGAAAATAAAAGTTTAAAAAAATGGCACTCATTGAAAATGGAGAATATTTTAATACCCTGTAACCCCTTTCTTTCCTAACAAACATTTTTGAAATATCTTTGAGGTAAATGATTGCATTTATATAAACTGCAGTAAAGATGAAAATTAAGAGGAAATAAAACAAAAATATATTTAGTTAATAGCTAAGCAGGAGCAAAGTGATCCAATGCATAACTCTAAGGAGACTTAGCATCTGTGCACTGAAACGCTTGTTTTAACAAGTCCAACTGTGTTTTCTAACTATGTCAACCCTCTTTCCCTTGGCTACTGCAGAATCCAGTTTATAGAATAGATCAAACTGTAGCCTTCTTGCTGAGAGGAGCTGAATACTGCTTTAATTTCCCAGCCGGGAGCTGGTATTTCATTATGAACCAGGCATAATAAATTGTTGTGTAAATGTTAAGACCACAACATAGACCATATGGCAGTTTCTTTTTACAGAAGAGGAGAGACCTTCAAATCAAACTGTTAAGTCTGAGAACCATTTGAAGTCACAGTCATTAATGTGGAGATATGGACAAGAGATTTATTTCCCTTTTCTATATGTTTCTTCCTCCTTCCTATGCATCATAAGAGAGATGGGTCTATTTAAAGTGGAAAAAAAAATGTAGGTCAATACTAAGTCTATTAAACTCTAAGTGGAACTTCCCCAAGTTTGTATTTCATAATGGTGGGGGAAATGCTACTTTAAAATCACTTTTCTAAGTCCATATTAGGGTGATGCTTCACTTTGGAATGAGCTGGAGAGATTCCAGATCATCAGAAATGAGTTTCCTGAGGTGAAGGAGTAGAAGTAGCTCCATACAATTTCTTTCTTTAAAACAAGTCACACTTTCCTTCAATTTGCCATCTCCATCTCAACTTTTCCTTGACAAAATACTGTTCAATTTTTACAACTCAGCTCAGAAGTGAGGTGGGTACTCTTAGGGCCTTGAACATTTTGTTTAGGCACAAGTGGGCCAATGCACATAGTTAATGCAAAGAATTGAACAATAAATTCAAAATATCTTTCTAAAATGTTATCCTCTGGGCTGGAAATACAATTTCACATCTTCTGCTGCCATTTCTTTTCTCATTTTCACTCTTTTTATATCATTATAGACTTCTCACTTGGAAGCTGGTAGGAACTAGGTTTATTCTTAGGTATTTCTGGGGTCCTATAGACTTAGACACTTTCAAAGCAATACATCTCATTTGGAAGGGTATTTTGCTTAAACATTTTTTACTATTTTCAGCCCTGAGTTATTAAAGGTATTTATATTTTAACATCTTATTCATTTTCATGGTCCCTGAGAAAAATTTCAAGATTGTTATCTGAAAAATGTAGCCAAGATCAATCACCACCAGTTTCTGTCCTCTTCATGATTCGAATGAAAAAAGGTCTTGACTTAAAGATGCTCTTAATTGACTAATGCTGGCAGGAATGTTGAATTTTGTTTTATTTTCTAAAACCATTCATATCCTCCAGCAGAAATGGAGGAAGTAGAGGTCTACATTTATAGAAAAACATGGTAACTGTGACACATGAATGATTCAGAAATGATCTAGGATTTGTTCTGCAGCACCTTATGATTATCTAATAAACAAATCATCAGATGTTTGCCATCCGTTCCTCATCTTCTCTGATAAACCTTCTTTAGAGTTTGGGGAGATACACAAAAGGAAAATTTAAGTTTTTAAAGAACTTCATAGTTAAGGAACTAAAAAAACCTATGGTTCTAAGATTCTCAGAAACTGGAAATTAATTTTTATTTAGATAATTCTCCTTCTCATTATATAGGAAAAAGGGGACAGATATAGGAGACAAGATATGGCAGTATTATTTTGTGTCTTCTCTCAGTGGCAAATTAATAATGATAATAATGTTATCTTTACCTACTTACATGGTTTAAAAAATATATACCTTATTAGAAATTATAAGTGCAAACATTATATCCCTTCTGTTCTCCAGGTTATAATAGTACATGCACAATGTGAATATTATTATGTAAAAATAATTTCAGTATTTAAGAAGTATTAGACAAAAAATTTCTAGTTTCTTGAGGCAGGAAGCATTGATGATTGCTCTGTAGTAACAAATATCCTATAAACTTCAAGAAAATAAGAACTTTTAACATATTTTGAATCTTTACAATAAGAGGATAAATATGTACTGAATTAATACACTGCATTGTAAAATGAACGCAATTAAGATTTTAAAGGCTACTTCTATGAAGTGTCTGATGTGTTTTAGTCTTCATCTTTCTCACTCATGTCCAATATGACTGTATTATTGTGAGTGACTATCAACTGACTTGTTAGTACTGAAAATATTAGACACATCTTTTGAGACTCTATTCATTTCTTTGGGATACAATCACATATCCAAGCAAAGGGAACTACTTGTTGCATACCATTAACACATTAAGATGTTGTTGATGTGTTTCTCTTGTAACATATGGTATGAGGTACAAAGAGATTTTTAAAATTATTTCTGACATTTTAAATTTGCAAAGGACATCCCAATAAGGTAAGTTTAATATACTTACCTTATTGTGATGAAAAATTAGTGATGAAACACAATTTAAAGTGACTAAACGTTTTCCACTTTATTATTTTTTTGCTGAACTGTTCTGACTGGCAATTTTATTCTTCCCATCTAAGTAAATTCAGCCACGGAGAAGTGTCTCCATGGATAATAGATAGGTCAGAACAGTCATACTTAATTGAAGCATGCTTAGAATTAGTAAATTCTTACTATTTAGCAATAGGCTAGAAGGTATGCATGTGTGTGTGTGCCTGTGTGTGTGTGTGTGTGTGTGTGATGTGTTTTATAATACAATAGAAGTGGGAAGAATCCTTATTTTCTGAAATGTTACAGACTAACATTATTGGTAACAATGTTCAGAAAATTTACCTGTTACTGTAGGAAGAGCGGTTACCTGTGAGTGAAAGTCCCAGTCCTGTCACACCAACCTCTAGGCTCATGAATTTCTCAGGCTCCTCATTTGTATAAGAGGATTAGATAATGAAGAAGCTCCCTCTAATTCTAAATTTACAAAAATGTTTATGAATAATTTAGTGTTTGACAAATATATGCCTTCCACTTTACTTGTAAAGCATATGAAAAACATACCAAAAATGATAGAGATTATATATTCTTGTAGTTATTTTAATATAACTGAGTTATATAATATACATGGAATTACTTAGTACAATGCCTGGCACATTAAGAACTAGTTGTTTGAAGAATTTGGATTTTACTAAATCCTAGAGTAAGATTTCTTATGTGTGTGCTCATAGTTCAATTTTGCTTATAGTGAGGAAATTAGAATTTTCAGAGTTGAGGTTATCTCTAGTTTGAAAAAGTTGTCATGATTAATTATTTCACCTCTACTTCCCCACCCTCTGACACACACACATTGATATAGAGTCATTTTCTTTGCTATAGGATTAAGACTAACATAGAGTCAGGAGAAATACAAATTGACAATTAGACTTCCAGTGTTGATTCACTTGACATGAGCCCTGAATCAATAATGCCCCAGTACTGTCTTTTACGTGTGTCTACTGCTTTATAGTACACTGGCCCTTTCGCTTACGTTAATGCCTAACATCATGGCACAAACTGTGCCAGGTACTGTTCTAAGTTTTTTAGAAATATTGAATCATTTCATCCTCTAAGCAAACCTAGTGAGGTAGGAATTACCACTATTTTAGTTTTACAGATTGGAAATATTCTTGGGGAAGATCTGTGGCTTTCCCAAGGTCCAACAGCATCTCAGGGTGCAGCTTCATAACTTACACTCTTAACCAGTATCCTCTCATCTCCCACCACATTTCAAGGAGCTTCACAGCCCAAGGTCTGACAATTTCTACTTTCCTTCACTATCCATGAAAAACAGTGGTAGTTATTTTTTAACCACCAGAGCATGAATCATCACAAATCTCACCTACCTCCATTTCTTTTTAAATTGCCTTGAAAACACTCACAGTGATAATACTACAAATGAAATGCAGCCTTTCTTTAAAAATACTGTGAACTCTAGAATAGGCAAGAAGACATTTTGGATGTTTAATGCCAAACAACCTGGCAAAAAGAATACACCCTTCAAGAGTTCCATTCCAACAGAATCATTGGTATGAAAGGGGCTGTTGAAAGTGTCTGTCTTAATAATCTCATTTTACACATGATAATTCTGAGCCCCTCGCTATTACATGTTAGGTCCCATCTACAGAAAGGAAACTAGATCCTGGCTCTGTGGATGTTGAGCACACTGCCACATCATGCTGCCTCCTAATCCTTTTATAGTTTTGATTGTAAATACATAATTTGGTAATTTAATTTGCAATATTATGAGAAAGAAAGAATCAGGCATTAAATCATGCTTCGGTTCCCCAGACATAACTTGTAAGCTGCATGTGGTGCATAGTTTAGTAGAGAGAATCCTGGTACCGTTGCACAATTTTAGCAATTTGGAACTTTGGAATTGAAGGGAGGGTCTAAATTTAAGAGTAAGAAAAACCTGGGCATAGAATAAAAAGCTTCTGTTATTAGCACAGGGGGAAGGCCACATGGGAAGGAGCAAGCTAGAGATACAGTTGAAATGAGAACACAGTGAGAAACCAGCCATCTGTCCACCAGCAATGAAGCACAGGAAGTAACTGCAGGACATCATTGCCTTCCAAATCAACTTGTTCACATAGCAGATTCCTAAGATCAGTCCTTTACTCATAAACTGTATTTTTGGGGGGCATTTATACAATATAACCTTAAGAATATTTAAACCTAAATACCTCACAATGATAAAAAGCCCATTATCTTTCCTATGGATATATTAACTATTCTTTGGGATAAAAATATGACTTAGAAACTGAAAATTTTTTAAATTGTTTCCAAATGTATACTTAATGCCTCAGAATGTAAAACTTATTGTTCATACAGAAAGATGGTATTACTTCACCTTACTTTACTCTGGGCTAAGAATACAGAATAAAAAAGGTAAGTGGAGAATGAAAGTATATTAAAAATAAAATTTTGAACCCTAGGTGCTTTCATGCAGTTGTACTTGCATAGTCTGTTGAAGTGTGCCTTCTCAGAGACATTTATGTCACTTTTTTCTCCTAGACTCCACAAATACAATGGAGCATTATAATAATCCGTAAAGAAAGTAACACAACAGAATAATAGTTTGCACAACTTTATCCAAGGAACTCAAAGTACTTTATTAATGTTAGTTCATTAATCACACCAGAGTGTGGCAGAGGATGAATAGATCTGCTGAAACAGGGCAAGAACATCTTACTCAGCAAAGTTGTAGTGAGACTCAAAGGTCAAACGGGAAGCTGGAGAGCAGATATACAGGGACAGAAAAAGAAGTGATGTCAAAGGAATCTTGCTCTTCTATTCAGCACTTTATTAGTCCATTTAAAATGTAGTAACAAATTACTATACAGTAGGTGGTTTATGGACAACAGAAATGTATTCTTACAGTTCTGGAGCCTTGAAATTCAAGATCAGGATGCCAGCATGGTCAGGTTCTGATGAGGGCCCTCTTCTAGGTTACATACTGCCCTGTTTGTATTCTCTCATGGTAGAAAAGAAGTTGACTGGTTCTCTGCCTCTTGATATTGGGGCATGATATGGTTTGGCTCTGTCCCCACCCAAATCTCATCTTGAATTGTAGCTCCCATAATTCCCATGTCCTGTGGAAGGGACCTGGTGGGAGGAATCACGGAGGCAGCTTTTCCTGCACTGTTCTTGTGATAGCGAATAACTCTCATGAGATCTGATGGTTTTATAAAGGGCAATTCCCCTGCACATGCTCTCTTGACTGCCCCATGTAAGACATGCCCCTGTTTCTCCTTTGCCTTCCACCATGATTTTGAGGACTCCCCAGCCATGTGGAACTGTGAGTCCATTAAACCTCTCTTTGTTTATAAATTACCTAGTCTCAGGTATGTCTTTATTGGCAATGTGAGAATGGACAAATACAGGGCACTAATCCTATTTATGAGGGCTCCATCCTCATGACCTAATTACCTTCCAGAGACTCGACCTCCAATGTCATCACATGTGGGACTACAGTTTCAACATATGAATTGTAGGGGACAAAAACATTCAGTTCATAACAAGTATTAAGTAAGATACGACTGAATACTAAGTCTAATTATTTGGTTTACATTTATGACTTCTGTTAAGAATTTGTAGGGAAAACAAAAATAAATA
Source organism: Mandrillus leucophaeus (assembly GCF_000951045.1). Taxonomy (NCBI): domain Eukaryota; kingdom Metazoa; phylum Chordata; class Mammalia; order Primates; family Cercopithecidae; genus Mandrillus; species Mandrillus leucophaeus. Next base: position 640,378 of record NW_012110563.1, on the reverse strand, counting down.
GACACTTTTATGTTTAAAAAATTATAAAACAAAAAAGACACCATTTATTAGGAGAAAAGTTTGGTAATTAATTTAATGTTATAAAAACTTATTCAATTAAAGGTGGCTCCAAAAGTAGATCCAATGCCACCAATATTTATTCAGTAAAAATTATGTGTTAGTCATTATGCTGAGGGTGCAGATACAAACAGAAACATAACATGATCTTCTACAAGTCTGCAGTATAATGGGAATGTTATAGTCTCATAGTTTCCATATATATTTTATATAAATGCTGCAAATAATCATGAAGAAACAAAAGAGATTATGAGAAAATAAGAAAATGAGTATAAATAATATTTGAAAGAAAAAATAATCTTAAAAGTACAGCTTTAATTTAGTTTCAAATGTCTTTCACTGAAATACAGATTATTCTTGTTATAATAATATAGACGTATAATCATTGTGTCCATCAGAAACCTTGAAAATGCTTCATACAACACAATGGCCTAAGTATTATTTGATTTTCTCACTATCATCATCTTTCATATTTTAATTCTTTTTCGGCCACAATTTCAATGGTCATATCTTAGACTTCATTATCATCAATAGCTTAACTAATTCCAAAACCTCTATTCAGATCATTTCTTGTATTTCCACCTCACTTTATTCTACTTCTCCACCTCCAATATCTTTTCTCTCTCATATGGAACTGTAGTTTATTAACTCTACTTCTTATTCACTGTTCGTTACCTTCCCACATGAACTAAGTTAGAGTTCTTGGTCTGTCACTAAGATGACCACCTTATAAATATATCATGTTCTGTGTATGCCCACCTGTTCTGTTTTCTGGACAACACTCTGAGCTCATCTTTTATAAATCTTTTAACCTCTCTCTCTGGTCTAGCAAAGCTGGCATCCTTCTGCTCTTGGAACTTACCACCTCTGTTTTCACATCAGGAGCTTTGCACTTGTTATTCGCCATGCTGATAATGTTTCTCTCTCAGATTGTTATATGACTAGCTTTCCCTCTTTTTTATTTTATTTATATTTTGAGACAGGTTTGCACTCTGTTGCCCAGGCTGGAGTGCAATGGTACAGTCTTGGCTCATTGCAACCTCCACCTCAAGGGATCCTTCCACTTCAGGCCTCCCAAGTAGATTTGTGTGCCACCACATCCAGTTACTTTTTGATTTTTTTGTAGAGACAGGGACTCACTATGTTGCTCAGGCTTGTCTTGAACACCTGGACTCAAGTGATCCTTCAGCCTTTGTATCCCAAAGTGCTGGAATTACAGGCATAAGCCACCACACCCAGTGCTGTCCCTTTTCATTAAGCTTTCTGCCCAAACTATTCTTTTATTAACTTGCTTTATTATTTTTTCATAGCATCAAATATTATTTGAAATTATTTTATGCATACATTTGTCTATTGACCTGACAAGAAAAGAAAAGATCTGACAGAGTTGCCTTACCAGCATGGAAACAATTATTTCATTTAGCCTCATCTAAGAGGATAGCAAATGAGAAAGCAAAAGAAAAATAAATAAAAAAATTCATAAAAAGATTAATTGTTCTTTCCTACTGCTGCTCATAAATGTAATAGAAAAAATTGAGCTAATCAAATTGTTAATTTGATTAATTATCAACAGATTCTTTATGCCTTCTAGAAAACCAGCATGAGCTTAAACAAATATAATGTACTAGAAGTGGAGTAAATTGCAAACTGCAGATTGGCAGATGCTTCAGTCCTCTTAGAGTTAATGAATAATCACCGTGACTGGAATTGCCTGTGGGGTTTTCAAATTGGTGTCTCTAAATTTAAAAATGTCAAATGATCATTATCTGCCCAAATGTATTTTGGTCATAAAAATCCTAAATACACATATTAACTGTGTAAAGTATCTGTCAGTCTCTTCACAGCCAGCAAAATGGCCATTATTAAAGCAGCATTTAACAGGAGTCATGAGAAATATTTCCTTTCTCATAGGTTTGTTTCACATTATCATTCCATAAAAAGAACTTATGAGACAGACATTTTGAAAGAAAGAAAGTCAAGAGACTGAATCAATTAGAACACTTTGGTGTGGAAAGATAAATGATTATTAAGAGGTGAATTAGTAAAGGAGATATTAACAATAATCAAATAAATTATATTAGAACAACAAACTATTCTTTAAAATCATAAAGTATTGGTACAAAGATATATTATTTGACATTTTAATGAAGTTTGTTAATGGCATTTTACTTAGTGGATAATATATTTACAGTATGATTACCTTAATAGAATGGTCAGAGAGAACATATGAATAGACTTACAAAAGAGTTTAGTGAATTCATGGAAATTAAATAAAAGGTTCATGGATAGATTTGAAGTGATATCATGGAGAATAATCATGCCCCTCTTAAGAGGCAGTTAGGTATTCTGGAAAGAACACAGGCTTCAGGTTCAGAAACAAACTGAGTTTGAAACCTGGGTTTGTCCCTGCTCAAGTCCATGACCTTGGCCAGCTTGTTTAACTGCTTTGAGACTCATTTTTCTGATATTTAAAAAGAGGATGATGAGACTATAAAACCTAACTCAAAGGAGGAGTTAAGCAGGAGCCCAGACACTCCTTTTGCTACACTCAAAACCATCACTCCTTGAGCACTCACCACAACCCCAACACTTACTCGCCATCCATCTGGCCCAAGCTATGTAGACAAATTTCCTCGAGCTCTTTATGCCCATTCACCATCACTCTCAATGGGAAGCCTAGGACTCCCAGGTAATCCACATGCCTGGACTGTAATTCCAATATGGCTGTCACCATTTTATAATGTGGCTTATTATTTTTAGTAATTCCCAGGTTTCTTTATTAAATTCTTCTTTGTAAAATATAACCACCCATTAAAATATAAGTTCCATGAGTAGGAGTGGCATGGTATTTTTTGCTCACTGCTCTATCCCCAGGCCTTATGAATGTGTCTCACACTTATTTTTGGTTCATTTCCTCATACTTTTTCTGCTACTACACTACGTAAGACCTCTGCTAAGAATACAGGATAAGGTGGTGCGTGAGCCACATGCCTCACCAAAAAGTAAAACAAATTTTCTGTAGTTAAAAAATTATACTGATGTAGAAACATACTCCTTCATTATTGTAGACATAAATCAAGTTATGCACAGAATTCAAAACGTTTGCATATGATCTTTCTTTAAATAAATCTCCTTAGTTTACTATTCTGCCCTCCATTTTATTGAGGTTTAATGTTTTGTGAACTGATTATGTTTATTTAGTTAGACATATTAGAAGAGGGAAAAGAGCATTCCTCAGCCTACCTCCGGTTCTTCTGTTTAACAATACTATGAACTTGTCATGCTCAATTTATACAAATATAAAACTAGTATAATATAAAATTTGGCATTATTGATCTCAAGATTTCATATTAGATAATGAAATAGGTAGGGATTGTATAATATGTATAGCTTATTAAATAAGTACATGCTATTAGATTTTAACTGCCTTGCATTATCTTCTTTGATGTCTAAAACTGCATGTTGATATTGAAAGTAATGTAAACTTATTTTTTTCCATAAACTGTCCATAAAAGATTTGTGCTTCTGGTACCCTTGAGGTCCACCAATAGCCACCCCATGTCATCATAGTGAAAATATGAATGAGGCTAAAAGCTCTGAATGGAAACAAAATAGTATTTCACATAATTTCTTACTCAAGTGAGTTTGGTTAAATAAATAACAATGGAAGAATATTATTTTTCTCATTTTACATGGAACATTTATCAAGATTTAGGGCCATAAAACACATCTCAGCAAACAGAAAATAGTGAGAATCATACAAGGTAAATTTTCAGGTCACAATGAACTAAACTAGAAACCAACAACAGAAAGACAGAAAATCCCTATATATTTAACACACTTAAAAACCATATGAGACAAGGAAAAAGTCTCAGATAATATTAAAAAAAAAAAAACTAACGAAAATTAAAATATGACACCAAGTTTGCAGGAGGTAGAAAATGAAGTTCTTAGAGAGGAATTTATACTACATAGTATTAAACAAATATATTAGAACAGAAGAAAGATTGAAAAAATCAATATTCTAAGCTTCCATCTTAGCAAAATAGACTAAGGAATGCAATTTAAGCTCAAAGCCCAAAAACTAAGAATACCATGAAAATTATGATAGAAATCAATGAAAATGAAAACAGGAAACAACAGAGAAAATCAATGAAATGCAACTCTACCTCTTGGAAAATATATATATTTTTAAGATTCTCTAGGAAGACTGACCAAGAAAAAAGAAAGTAAACATTATGAACATCAAAAATGAAAAGGGGTCATCACTATTGATCTTGGGGACACTAAAAGAAAGATCAAAGCATACTACAAAGAACTCAGCAGATGTAGTGGAGCAATTCCTGGAAAGTACAAACTAACAAAATTCACATAATGAGAACCATATAACATAAATAACTTTATATCCACAAGGAATTGGATAAATTATTCTATGACCTTGCAAAAAATAAATCACCAGGCCTAAAAGTTGTCACCAGTAAATTCTACCAAAACTTTAAGGAAGAAATGATATTAATTCTCCACAATCTTTTCCAGAAAATAGAAGAAGAAGGAGCACTTTCTAATCTATTCTATGAAGTGAGAATCAGCCGAATACAAAAATCAGAAAGCACATTACATGAATAAAAATGCACAGAATATTGTATCTTAAAAAGACAGAGACAAAATCATGACCAAAATATTAGCAAATCAAATCCAATACATTTTACACATTTTGATGAAATAAAAGTTATATTAGGCATGCAAGGCTGGTTCAACACTTAAAATTAAAATCAATCAAAACAATTCACCACATTGACAGACTAGAGAAGAAAAAACATATGATCACAGACTTGGCATAGAAAAACACACATTTGACAATACCCAACATTCATTCATGATTAAAAAAAAACCTCTTAGAAAAGTTGGAATAAAGGATAACTTTCCCAATATGATTAAGAACATCTGAAAAACAAACAAACAAACAAACAAAAATCTGTTCAATTAGCATCATAATTAATGGTAACAGGTGGATGCTTTCTCCCAAAATCAAGATTAGGGGAAAGATGTTGCTGTGGTATGAATATGTGTCACCTTCAAAACTCCTTGAAATTTAATACCCAATATGGCAATATTGAGAGGTGAAGTCTTTACGAGTTGACTGGATCATGAGGGCTCTGCCTTTATGAATGATTTATAATCAGGGATAACTGGTAGCTTTATAAAAAGAGAAAGAAGAACTTGGTCTTCCACATGAGCACTCTCAGCTCCCTCACCATGTGATACCCTGCACCAACTCAGGGCTTCCCAGATCTTTATTTCAATTACCATTCTCCAATTATAGAATCCAAGGCTCTTTGAAGAAATGAATAATTTTAGACTGATAGGAACTATTCAGGATGAGCCAGGAGCATATTGTGGTGACAGGAAATAAGAAAAAGTTTACCCACAATAATAAGGACAAAGGGACACAGGGGCTAATTGAAAGAGATTCCAATAGCCAAAGATGAAACAATCTGAGCAACAGAATTAATAAAGTAGTACTGGATTATAACCCAAATTATAAAATAAATATCCAAGTGTCCATACTGATACAAAAAGGATTGTATATATCAATAAATAATGAAAGAGGATAGGTAAATTTCCTGTTCAGAATGATTTCAAGTTATTTATGTCATATTTGGTCTTTAAGAAAGTGGAATAATACTCTCCACTCCTTACTTGTGGGCTGTGTGTGGTGACTATCTTCCAAAGAGTACAGTATGGAATGAGAGGGGAAGAAAAATTAACTTTACAATGGAGATGACTTACAAATCCTAACTCAAGTTAGATGATTAAGGTTAACATCAACAGCAATAAGATACATTCATAGTATGCACTCTCAATATGATGTGATGAGAATGGTACTTTAAGTCTTGTTTTTCTTCCCCAAAACAATTACTCCAATCTAATCTTGAGAAAAGCATCAGACAAATCCCAACTGAGGGACATTCTACAAGATACCTTAACCAGTGCTTCAAATTACTAAAGAAGAAGGAAATTCTAAGAAACTTTAATGATTAAAAGTAGCCAAAGAAGACATTACTGCTAAATGTCAGGTGGTATTACGTATCGGATTCTGAACAGAAAAAGGACATTGGGTAAAGATTGGAAAAATTTTAATGAAAAATGCACTTTATTAAGTACTTTAACAGTTAATCAATGTTGGTTCATTAGTTTTGACCAACATACCATAGTAATGCAAGGTGTTTACATTGGAATTATCTGTATGATCTTTGCAATAATTTTGTAAATACAAACCCCCTGTAATAAAAAGGAAATAAAAGTTTAAAAGTAAAAAGGGAACCATATATTTATATCAATATCTTCATGTCTCTCACTCTCTGTCTCTGTAACTATCTGTTTTTAATTTAAAAATTCTTTTGAATCATCTGGGGATTTTTGCCAACATACTGGTAATTGGATTTCAACTCCACTCAATTATATGAGAAAATATATAGTAGCTTTTTTGGCATTGGCATCAAATTTTTTTAAAGCTTCCCAGGAGATAGTAATGTGTACTCAGTATTATGAACAATTGAATTAGATGAACTGAATGATTACTCCTAAAGAAATAGAAAACCGGAGTATTTTAATAACCATAAAATACAAGGAATCAAATGCAAGTGGCTTTATTTGTGAAGCCTATCAAATTTTCAAATAACAGGTAATGCCTAGATTGTTTAAACTTCTCTAAAACAGAGAATACTTTTTGAAAAAGTTTCATTATTCTTTCTAAGAAGTGAGCATAACCTGATATCCAAAGTCATCTAATAGATCACAAAAATGACCCCAATAAAAACAACATTATATGTAGACCAATCTCACTCATGGACGGAGATGCTACACTATGTTAAAGAAATAATACATCAAGAAAAAATAGTTTTAATCTCAGAAATGATCTTATGGTTTAACATAAGGATATTCATTGATGTGATTCACTGTACTAATAGTTTAACCCACATAAATCCAGGGAGGAACATATTCCAGTCCTTGTATAAAACCTTAGTCATATTACCAAATTAACTGTAAGGTATTTAAAAGCTCCTTTGAATTCACAAAACATATGTCGACTTCACAAATCCCGTCTTTGTGCATAATAACACTTCAAAAAATTCTTTTCAAATGTTTCTTCTACATATTCATCAAATCCCCAGAAATTGACTCAAAGACTTTTCCTCCTACAAATTTATCCCCAAACCTGGCCTATACATATACAGTTCACTACTTAACACAGGTTTAAACTACGCAAGTCCATTTACAGGTGGATTTTCTTTTGCTTCTGCCACCGCAAGAGAGTAAAAGTAACCCCTTCTCTTCCTTCTCCTCCTCATCCGACTCAACATAAAAATGATGAGGATGAAGACCCTGATGATGACCCATTTATTATGATGATCTATTTATTATGATGAATAGTAAATATATTTTCTCTTCCTTATTAATTTTTAAATATTTTATATTCTTTAGCTAACTTAATTGTAAGAATACAGTATCAAATATATACAGCATACAAAATATGTTTTAATCAACTATTTATATTATTGGTAAGGCTTCCAGCCAACAGTAAGCTGCTATTAGTCAAGATTTTGCAGAGTCAAAAACTATATGCAGATTTTTGACAGAGTAGGGGTTGGTAGACCTAATCTCCACGTTTCTCAAGATCAACTGTATACTTTCATTTCTTATCCCATCTAACTTCAATACTCTCTTTCTTTTTTCCCTTCATTCAAACATTAATTCTCTGTACTTTCTAAAGCAGATCCTGTTAGATTCATAGTTTTTCCTAATCGGCGTTTTTCTTAAAATAACCTGCACAAAAGGCTAAGAGGCCAATGAGACAACACAGAATCATTTTAACAAGAAAGAAGAGTGGGAAGAAATGGAAAGTTTCAAAATGGAACTTCAAAATTGTCTTTAATTGGTGAGCTGGAATTTAAAGAAGTTAATTAATTTGAGTTAATATGTTTCACTCAGTCATAATAGATTAATGGGTTATAACCTCATGGTTATTTTGATACAGTCAAAAAACGCACTTACCAAAATTCAAAAATTTTCCTAATAAATATATCTTAGCTGTAAATGAGGAACATTTCTTAAAGTCAGCATATTATTAAGGAATCATTTCAAAAGTTAGCAGAAAGGATGAACTCCTTCATCAATGATTTTGGAAAAATTGTCTCTTTGGGGGAACAAATGGGGATAATACAGAATATTTCACATTATACTCACAAGCATACTTTGGATGGGTTAATACTAAAACAAAAATGTATTAATTACATTTTAAATTAATACTAAAACAAAAATATGTATAATAATATAATATAAGAAATTATAATAACAAAGTAGTCCTGAAAAAATGTAGTAAAACTAAATAAAATAAATAAAAATGTGAAAAACAATTCCAGCCAGGTGTGGTGGCCATGCCTGTAATTCCAGAAATTTGGGAGGTCAAGGGAGGAAGATTGTTTGAGCCCACGAGTTAGAGACCAGCCTGGGTAACATGGTGACACCTCCTCTCTACAAAAAATTAAAAAATAGAAAAGCAGGGCATGGAGGCATATGCCTGTGGTCCCAGCTACTAGGGAGGCTGAGGTGGGAGAATCACTTGAGCCTGCAGTGGAGCCATAATCATGCCAGTGCACTCCAGCCTAGGTGACAGAGGGAGACCCTATCATTAAAAAAAAAAAGAAAGAAAGATAAGAAAAGCATTTCCATTATTTTGCAGTGTGTAAAATCCACTTACAGAACATAAAATCTTTAATGCCCTAAGAAAAAAATAGGCAGATTTAAATCAACAATAATGAGAATCAAAACAATGACAGATATTATAAACAAAATTAAGAAACAAGCAACAAATTAGGAGAAAATAGTTGCATCATATAAAATATATATCTGGAACATTCCTATAAATTAGATTTACAAAGGCAAACAACAGAGTGGAAACATGTGCAAAGAATAGGAACAAAAAAATAAATCCAAGCAATTAGCAACTCTAACAAGAAATTTCTCAGCCTCCCAGAAATAGCAAAAATGCAAATAGAAATGCAGATAATTAGGGTGTGTCCTTTTGTTTATTAACAAGATAATATGTTTTGGCTCTGTGTCCCCCCGACAAATTTCATCTCGAATTGTAATCCCCATATGTTAAGACAAGGACCTGAGGGGATATGGATCATGGTGGCGGGTCCCCCCATGCTGTTCTCATGGTGGTGAGGGAGTTCTCAGGTGTTCTGATGGTTTAAGTGGCAGTTTCCCCTGTGCTTTCTCTCTCGTGCTGCTTGTGAAGCAGTTGCTTGTCTCTCCTTCACCTTCTGCCATGATTGTAAGTTTCCTGAGGTGACCCGCCCCCAGCTATGTGGAACTGTGAGATAATTAAATATCTATTCTTTATAAATTATCCAGTCTCAGGTATTTATAGTAGTGTGAAAATGGACTAATACACAAGACAAAAGTAAAACTGAATTGGCAAAGCAAACAGGCAGTCTTATCAAAGAAGCAATTAGGTGTTATTTGTCTAAGTCTAAAAACAAGATCAAATAGTGTTTGACCCAGTAAATCAATTTCTAGGCATTTTTTGTACATGTGTAGAAACATATATATGTATTATATATATAATTTTAATAAAAAAATTGGAAATTAATATGATTTGGCTGTGTCCCCATTTAAATCTCAACTTGAATTATACCTCTGAGAATTCTCACATGTTATGGGAGGGACCCAGGGGGAGGTAATTGAATCACAGGGACCGGTCTTCCCCATGCTATTCTCATAATAGTGAATAAGTCTCATGAGATCTGCTGGGTTCATCAGGGGTTTCTGCTTTTGCTTTTTTCTCATTATCTCTTGCTGCCATCATGTAAGAAGTACCTTTTACCTTCTGCCATGATTCTGAGGCCTCCTCAGCTATGTAAAACTGTTAGTCCAATTAAACCTCTTTTTGTTCCCAGTTTCAGGTACGTCTTTATCAGCAGTGTGCAAACAAACTAATACAAAAACAATACAAATTTTCATAAAATTTTAGCAAGGTAAATTGCCATCTAACTAGAGGCTACATTTTGCAGCCTTCCTTAGGCTTGAAGGTGATCCTATACCAATTCTGGGCAATCATATGTGAATAGCAATTATTTTTGCAATTTCTGGGCAGTAGGAATATCAAACGGAAGCTGTTAGTTTTTCATTTCTTCTATTATTTCTGCCCCATTATATGAGCCATAACAAAACATGGCGGAGAGGAATCAGCTCCTCTTGTGGAGATGACAAAAATGAAACAAAACATTTTAATGGATGGATGGAATCTAGGTCACCAAAAACTGTTGTAGAGAAAGCCTCCCAACCCTCCTGGAACTTTTGTGTAGAAGAAAATCATACTTTCCATTTGACTTAAGCCCCTAATATTTGGTTCTAGATAAAGAGGTTGAAATAATACCTCAACCAATGTAGTAGTAAATCACACACATTGAGCCTGTGACTCTGAAATGTGAAAGCACTGTTATAGACACTTTTATCAGAATTCACATACAGGTTTACATTCAAAACCAACAAAGTGACATGCTGACATCTCCAAAATTCTTAAAGACACAAACCTCAAGCAGCTTAGATTTTATCTTAGTTACATCTTTTTTACTAACCTCCAAAGTAAGAGCCATCTGTCAGCTTCATTTCTTTACTGGATTTTGTAATGACACCAGCAACACCATGTTGAATGAAATACATTTTTTTACCCACGGCTCCTTCTCGTATGATATAATCTCCAGGTTGAAACACCTCAAATCTCAACTTGCTCAGCATGGCAGTCACAAAATTAGGATCCGCATTAGCAAATAAAGGCATTGTAGCCACCAGTTTCCGACAGTTGAAGTTGACTATCTCCTAAAGATGTCAAGAGTAAACAAATATTAAGAGAGATATTAATCATATCTGGAAGAAAAACATGCTGAAATTTAAAAAATAGATATAGCATAACATTGCAATTTAAATTTAGATACAAAAATTCATAAATTATAGTAACGCACATCACATTACAGTCAGGATTGCATTTTATTTTGATGTTGAAATTTTTGTATTCCCAGAACCTAGTGTAGTATAATATATTAAATATTCGATAAATGTTAATTCAATATATGAAAATCTCATCTTTTAAAACTTCCCATTTCTTTACTACTGTGTATATGAAGCTAAAACTTCTAAAATGTGAATATATTTTATTCTTCATTTTATCTTTTATTTATGAAGAAAGAAAGCCATATCACTTCCTATTAGCTATGACATTGCTGCTTCTGTGCTCCATTTTGTCTGGGCCCAACTACCAGACAAAAGCATTTTGATGTTTTTTTTTTGTTAATGTCATTCACATTAGAGTGAGGACAATGGATAGTACAGAAAAAGGTTACACAAAGGAGACTCTAATCTAAAATTATAAATTCATCAGGCACAGTGGTTCATGCCTGTAATCCCAGCACTTTGGGAGGCCAAGGCGGGTGGATCACGAGGTCAGGAGTTCAAGACCAGCCTGGTCAAGATGGTGAAACCCCGTCTCTACTAAAAATACAAAAATTAGGTGGGCATGCTGGCGGACACTTGTAATCCCAGCTACTCGGGGGGCTGACGCAGAGAATTGCTTGAACCCAGGAGGCGGAGATTGCAGTGAGCAGAAATCACACCACTGTACTCCAGCCTGGAAAACATAGTGAGACTCAATCTCAAAAAAAAAAAACAAACCCAAAATTAAAATTATAAATTCAGTTGGTGCCTGGGCTAGAATCAGAAGTCGTTCTTTCTAAAGACTCTTGGGATTCCATTGCAAATGATGGGCTAGGGGGAGGACATATTTGCCTTTTCCTGACTTGTTTGTTTTATTCCAGGAGCAGGTCAGTTCTTAAATAGGAGATCTGTATGTTTGATTTCATTCTGTGGATTCTGGTCAAGATTAAACATATTTTTGTCCCTCTGGATGAAAACAGAAATGTGGAATCAAACATTTTTAATCATGCAAATCAGTTATGTGACACAGAATAGACAGTGGAAATCTACATTTTGCCACAAAGCCACTTCTCAGAAATTTCCTTACCAATGAGTCGCCCCACAAAAGGTTGGGACTGCATTTGTGATTTTGTTTAAGCCCCCCACAAAAGGTCGGGACTGCATTTGTGATTTTGTTTAAGAGGCACAGAAATTGGTCATGTCTGCTAAGAGGTGAAAAGAAGGCACAAAGAATCATAGGTAGTAACAGAGTCTGAGAACTCTATCTTCTGCCTTGGGGAAATATGCTATACAGACCCATAAATTCCAAGACTGAGAAAGAAAGTTTCCATGATCTTATTTCATCAAATGATCTAATACCATCCAGGATAGATAAAGAATTCCAGTTGATACAGAAGGCATAACATTTTGGATCTACCGTGGAAGAAAAGGTGTTTCATTCTCAACAATATTTTGTGAGTTTAGTTAAGAATAACAATGTCTGTAATAGTGGAGCTTCATGGAAGATGAGAAAATATACACAAATAAGCAACAATAATCAGAAAGTGAACTTAGCAGCAAAGACAAGAGAAAGATATTAAATGTGGTACTTAGTGCAGCATTATTCAGGCCAAAATATACACTTGAGTCCATGATTGACTGTATCTAGGGAAATTTGTGATAATTTTATCTGATGCATGGAGTGTGGGTCTATAATAATGTTCAGTAAGTAGTAAGTACTGAATAAATATGCATGCATATAAAGGAAGCAGTGGAGAAGGAAGAAATGAAGGAGGGGAGGAAGGAAAGAAAGAAAGGAGGAAGGGAGGGAGCAGATGGGAAGGAAAGAAGGAATGGATTAAAGAAGAAACAGAGGCAGGGAGGGAGGGAGGAAGAATAAAGAAGGAAGGAAGGAAGGAAAGAAGGAAGGAGGGAAGGAAAGAAGGAATGGATTAAAGAAGAAACAGAGGCAGGGAGGGAGGGAGGAAGAATAAAGAAGGAAGGAAGGAAGGAAAGAAGGAAGGAAGGAGGGAGGGAAAGAATGAATGAATGAAGGAAGGAAAGAAGGCAGGGAGGGAGAGAGAAAGGAAGGGAGGAAGGTGGAGTTTCAGTTGTAAAAAAGTATTCACAAACACTAATTTTATTCTCGTTGAGAGATGGTTACTTAAAACTCAGCTTTCTCAAGCAAATGGATTGAGAGACAAGTCTTCTGCATTAAAAAATTTGTTTTTACTATTCCAAATATTTCTATACAAAACAACAGGAAGATAAAAAGTGATGTGGAGTTAAAAGAAGACGGAGCTATGTCATGAAAATAGCTAGATTAGTTGATTGAGAGTTAATTATTTCACATATAAAATGATGTAGAATAATACTGTGTAGGAAATTGAAAATGACTCAGATTATAGAGAAAATAATTTTTCATACAAAAAAATAGAGAATCCCTTCATGTTTGTACCTTGATTTGAACTATGCAAATGTTTCACTTCACTGATCTCTCATTTTTTTTTTAGGAAATAATTGCAATTATGAATAACTTGTTAATGATACATTGCATATCCAGGTGTTTCTGTTAGAACTCCATTTATTATAATACTCCTGGAATAATTTCATATTTTTGTTTGAAGAAATCTATTAATGTTTTCTTCCTTCATGCAACTTTTACTTCCCAGGAGTATTACCTGATTAAAACTGTACATTCTAACAAAGATATGATAGAAAAAAGGTAATGAGACAGAATCTTCTTGGATTCTAAAAGTCTTTCATCCTCCCATGAAAACTGCTTTTTTTGAGGATATCTAGTATATAGAAACAATCATGTAAGTATAGAATGAAGCAAAACTTTAAAAAAATATTTTTAATCAATCACCTTTCCTTATGGCACATTGAGGTAAATAAAACACACAATTACTATCTCTAACATTCATTCAGATTACTTATGGCACTTGTTATAATTATCTCTTTTAATCAAAATATCAGATCTGAGTTAGGAGTATTATCTATATGCATTAAATTGAGGAAAGGTTGCTTGCTAAGGAAGGCAAACACATGGTTCTGATCTTAGTAATAAGTTGCTCCAGACTATTAAGTTTATGCTGGCACTTTAAAAAATGCAATTATTTCTTTCCTGGAACATTTTGTAGTATAAGAAAGTATGTACATGCTAAAAACAAATGAAAAAACAAACAGAAAGACCAATCCCCAAAATGAAACCGAACAAAAACCCCACAGTAATGAAGGTATTTCAAAGGCACACAGGGGCCAACTGAAAGAGCTACCAATAGTCAAACAAAGCTGGAAAAATTTGAGTAACAACAACAAAAAGTATTGGATTAAACCCAAAGTATAAAATACATAACCAAGATCACATACAAATCTAGATGACTGGCTAAACTACTAAAAAGTCAGGGATAACACATAAACTTTCTCTTTAAATTCAAAATAATTTCAAATAATTCATATAAACATTCCTGCCTCAAAAAGTTGGAGAATAATTACCAAACCCTTAAGGATGGGCTGAGCATTGAGCATGGGGACTTCCTTCAAAGAATACAATAAGGAAAAGAGGGGAAAAGTAGTAACTTTCCAATAGAGAAACATGAAAAACTCCACCTCAAGTCAGACGATCAATGTTAACATCAACAGTGCTAAATCATGTTGGTAGCATGTACTCTTGGTATGATGTAATCAGAAGGGCATTTTACTTTTGTGGCATTCCTATAACAAGCCCATAATCCCAGTTTAATTATGACAAAACCATCAGCAAACCCAAATTTAGGAAAATTCTACGCAATATTTGGCCAGTTCTCCTCAAGATGATCAAGGTAATCAAAAACAAGGACATTTGGAAAAAACTGTCCCAGACAAAGGGAGACTAAGGAGACAGGACAACTGACCATAATGTGGTATCCTAGATGGGATCTTAGGACAGAAAAAAAGAACTTTAAAGCAAACTAAGGGAATCTGAATGATGTTTGGACTTTCAATAATAATGTATCAATTTTGAGTCGTAACTGTAGTTATAAGGTATTAAAAACAGGGGAAACTGGATGTGAGGTATATGGGAATTCTCCATACTATTTCTGAAGCTTTTTTGCTTACATAGTTTGGATGCTTAGCACTCCACGATTCATGCTGGAATCTGACCTAATATTGGAGGTGGTGCACGGGAGGAGGTGTTTCAGTCATGGGGGAGAAGAACCCACATGAATGATTTGGTGCTGTCCTTGAGTTAATGAGTGAGTTCTCACTCTCTTAGTTCCCATGAGAGCTGATTGCTAAAAGGAGCCTAGCACCTACTCTCTCTCTCACGTCTTCTCTCATGCGACATGCAGGCTCCCCTTCCCCTTCCACCATGATTGAATATTTCCTGAGGTCCTCACTAGAAACAGATGCTGGTGCCATGCATCTTGTATAGGCTGCTGAATTGTAAGACAAATCAATTTCTTTACAAATAACTCCGCCTCAGATAGTCATTTATAGCAATGAAAAATGAATTAAGACATCTGCAAGTATAAAATTATTTAAAAATAAAACGCTTATTAAAGATGTAATTACTGCTCTTCATAGTTAAGAAAATATGATATTTTGTCATAGCATGTAAAGCATATTTTCTTTAATTTAACTCATTTAAAAGTTAATTTAAAAAAGATCTCCTAGTAAATACTTGAAAACAGTCATACCATAGTGCAGTCTGGGGTTAAGCAGCAGGCTTGGAATGTGTCTGTTTATTTGCTGTGGAGTTAATAACTGTAGTCTGTCATAAGAAGACAAATTGTATATATATAATGCATTTTCAACCTCAGATAAATGTTTTTTATCAAGTTTTTGTTTACTAATAAAAATCTATAATTATTTCTGTATTCAGTTCCATTGGTCTATGAGTCTGTTCTTGTACCAGTACCATGCTGTTTTGGTTACTGTAGCCCTTTAGTATAGTTTGAAGTTGGGTAGCATGATGCCTCCAGCTTTGTTCTTTTTGCTTAGGATTGTCTTGGCTATTTGGGCTAGTTTATAGTTCCATAAGAATTTTAAAACAGTTTTTTCTAGTTCTGTGAAGAATGTCAGTAGTAGTTTAATGGGAATAGTATTGAATCTATAAATTGTTTTGGGTGGTATGGCCATTTTAACAATATTGGTTCTTCTTGCCCATGAGTATGGAATGTTTTTCCATTCATTTGTATCATCTCTTATTTCTTTGAGTAGTGGTTTGTACTCTCCTTGTAGAGATCCTTCACTTTCCTTGTCAGCTGTATTCCTAGTTATTTTACTCCTTTTGTGGCAATTGTGAATGGAATGTCTTCTGAGATTTGTGTCTCAGCTTGACTGTTGGTGTACAGGAATGCTGACACAATTTTTGTACACTGATTTTGTATCCTGAGACTTTACTAAAGTTGTTTATCAGCTTAAGAAGTTTTAGGCTCACATAATGGGGTTTTCTAGACATGAGATCATGTCATCTGCAAACAGGGATAGCTTGACTTCTTCTTTTCTTATTTGGATGCCCTTTATTTACTTCTCTTGCCTAATTGCTATGGCCAGAATTTCCAATACTATGTTGAAGAGGAGTGGTGAGAGAAGACATGCTAGTCTGGTGCTGGTTTTCAAAGGGAATACTTCAGCTTTTGCCCATTCAGTATGATGTTAGCCATAGGTTTGTCATATATGGCTCTTACTATTTTGAGGTATGTTCCTTCAATACCTAATTTATTAACAGTTTTGAACATGAAGGTATATTGAATTTTATCAAAAACCTTTTCTGCATCTATTGAGATAATCATGTGGTTTTGTCTTTAGTTCTGTTTATGTGATTAATCATATTTATTGATTTGTGTATGTTGAACTGACCTTGTATCCCGGGGATGAAGCCTACTTGATTGTGGTGGATAAGCTTTTTGATGTGCTGCTGGATTCCGTTTGACAGTATTTTGTTGAGGACATTTGCATCGATGTTCATCAAGGATATTGGGCTAAAATTTTCTTTTTTCGTTGTTTCTTTGCCAGGTTTGGTATCAGGATGATGCTCCCCTCATAGAATAAGTTAGGGAGGACTCCCTCTTTTTCAATTTTTGGGAATATTTTCAGTAGGAATGCTACTGGCTCTTCTTTGTATATCTGGTAGAATTCAGCTGTGAATCCATCTGGTCTTGGACTTTTTTTGGTTGGTAGGCTATTTATTACTGCCTCAAGACTAAATGTAAAAACTAAAACTATAAAAACCCTGGAAGATAACCTAGCCAATGCCATTCAGGACAGAAGCACAAGCAAAGATTTTATAATGAAGATCCCAAAAACAACTGCAACAAAAGCAGAAATTGACAAATGCGAACTAATTAAACTAAAGAGCTTCTACACACCAAAATAAACTATCAACAGAGTAAATAGCCTACGGAATGGGAGAAAATTTTTGCAAACTATGTATCTGACAAATGCTTAATAGCCAGCATCTATAGTAACTTAAACAAAATTATAAGAAAAATACAAACAACCCCATTAAAAAGTGGGCAAAGGACATGAACAGACACTTCTCAAAAGAAGACATATAAGGTCAACAAGCATATGATAAAGAGCTCAACATCACTGATCATTAAAGACATGTAAATCAAAACACGATGAGATACCATCTCACATCAGTCATAATGATTATTATTAAAAAGTCAAAAAACAATTGATGCTGGTGATGTTGTGGATAAAAAGGAACGTTTATACACTCTTGAAGGGAGCATAAATTAGTTCAGACATTTATTACATAATTTATATAGCATCAATATGGTTTTTATTTTAAAACATCTCGAGTTGCCCACTAGCAAAAGGGTGGATTTCAAACGTTACTATTTAAAATACACTGGTTCAATTTCTTCCTACATTTGCAATCAGCTTATGTTAGAAAATTTGTTTAAACATCTGAGAAGGGAATTGATAAATTTGCTGACATTTTATTTTGCTAAAATAAGTCATAAGAAATATTGGGTATAAATACCCATGCAGAAATAACATAATTTTGAAGTTAAACAATATTAAGTTCTCTGGAGTTGACTTGTTGCTTTAGTGTTGATAATTATGGCATAAGTGTTATGATCCATGGAGAGTATGTTGCCCATAAAAGGAACAGTTCGATGTAAAAGTGTTGGCTGAAGAAATGCCAGAATGTGATTTTGGTAAAATACTTTGCATAAGGTTTCTCATTGAAAATGCATGAGACCTGCAGCTTTACTTATTCCTCTGAGGAAAAGTTCAGACAGAGCAGTAATTGCAGAGGAAGAGTACATGGTCGCCTTGGAACCTGGAGGGAATGTTTGCCTTCAAAGTTCATCAACAGCTTTCTCAAATTTCTAGCTGTGGGCTACACACTGGGAAGCCAAGTAAATAAGCTCAGATGGGAAACGCTGCGAATTATTTCCTCAAATATTTCAAGTTAGAAAAAATCTTTGTAATCAAGAAGAGTCCACGTTGGAAACCAAGGTGTACATACATTTGTATTCATTAAGAAGCTGTCTTAAAAGATGACATGAGATAGAAATATTTATGTCAGATTTTTCTGAGATCCACCTTTCAACCAAATGGAATGGTTGTTTAAGTCTTCTAAAACATTCACTCACACACTTGGGTGAAGATTTTTCTTATGCAACGCCCTCTTGAGGATGCTTTTCATTTGGCAAACAGTAACCCTGCTAAAGGGTAGTGCTAAGATTTTAAATCGAATTTTATATATTACATACAAGAATGAAGCAGCATAATACAAGAATGAAACAGCAATAAAGAATCCTGTTATTTGTTCTTTGGTTGACATGATGTCTATTTATTTTAGATATACAAGTATTTGCTTACAGCAGTCCTTCCCATTATTTTGCTAAAATATGACAGGATTATTCATGTTCATTGTTTAGTCACAGTGTAGGGAGTTTCTTTTTAAGCTACAACAGAATTTGAAGTGGACAAATCCTAAGTGTACACAAATTTTAAGTGATTTTTTTAAAAAAATACATGCACCCGTATAACCAGCTGGATTCAAATACAGACAATTTCTCAGAAGGCTCCTTTTGCCTCATCTTAGTCAACCAAGAGGTTCTAGCTATTCTGATTTCTATCACTACAGAGCAGTTCTGCTTGTTCTTGAAATTCACATAAATGAGGTCGCATACTATGTAATCTTTTGTGTCTTTGTTCTTTTACTCACCATCCTGTTAATGTGATTGCTAACTGTTGCATGGTGGAAGATCATTCTTTTTAAATTTCAGGCTATATTTCATTTTATGGTTATACTACAATTTATTTATCCATTCTACTCTTCATGGCATTTGGGATGTTTCCAGTTTTAGGTCAATAAAATAAACATCAGTTAAAAATTAAAAACTGGGAGGAACATTCTTGAAGCACCTTATGCACTGATTTATCTTGAGTATATACCTTATATTGGAATTTCTGGATAGTGGAATAAGCATATACTTCACTACAGTTGCTGCCGAAAGTTTTCCTAGATAATTCTATTATTCTTCTCTCATTCCATCAACATGTAATGTTTCAGCTGTCCCACATCTTTGGCAAAATTTGATTTTATCATTTAGCCATTGGTGGGTAAGCAGATATATCTCACGGTTTTGCTTTTTGCACTTGTGTTTTTTTCTTATTGTAGTTTTAATTTGCATTTTCCCATTAGTATCCTCATTAAGCACATTTTCTTAAGCTTTTTGATCAGATGAATAGCCTGTTTTGTGAGATGCGCAATAAAGAGTTTCCCCCTTTTTCTATGGTAAGAGTTCTTCATAAACTCTTGACATGAGTCCTTTTTTGGGGAATATGCACTGCAAATACTTTCCATCTGTGGCTTGCCTTTTCATTCTAAGTAGTATCTTTTATTGTAATTGGTTTGTTGATAATTTTTTCCCTCTTTTTTTAGCTTTAGAACTTCCAGAAAAAAATGAGTTTGATATATTCAGATTGTTTCTAGAAGGATTTATGTTAATCACAAATCTGTATTTTGGAATACTAAATACTCTGAGACTTTAAGAAATTTTAAGCAATATCTCATTTAGTTATTATAAAAAAGAATAGCAAAACTTTAAGGTTCCTTTAGGACTATAACTTTATATTGAAACTTAAACATCACTTTATAAAGTCCCATTTTGTGAAACATCTAATTCAGTTCCATTTTACATTATTATTATTCTAAACAGTATGTTTCTGAAAAGTTTTAAGCATGGTAGCTATAAATATAATTTCCACCACTACACAAATGAATCATAGAGTAATCTTAACAAAATAGAGCTGCTGTTACATTGCTAAATTTCTACACTCCAACACACCCTATATTTTTAGACTATACAGAGCATATAAGATCTTCCTTCTAAGAACTTACATCAGACATTCAAAAGACATCCCTACCTGGAGGTTTCTTTATTGACTTTAGAAACAAATAAATCTATGGAAGCAAATCTATACCATGTGAAACTCATCTACTAGAACATCCTATTAAAAAGTGCTCCAAATATCCCATTTTTTCTTTCCAATTCAGTAGCTTGCATTCTTTATAATCAGAACAGCAGCTGGTATGTTTAGGGAGTTTTTCTTAGGCAAAGATAATTCTAAGAATGAATGTAATAAAAAGAAGAGACAACATTTATTGAGTTATTGCTGGGTTTCAGGTATTGTCTAAATGTTTTACAAATATTAATTTATTTTATCCTCCAACAATCCTGTGTCTTAGGTAGTATTACTGCCCCATTTTGTAAATGTTATGTAGTCTGCCAGTAACCACATGCTTGCAAGAGGAGGAACTATGGTATCCCAGGGCAGCCTGGCTTGCTACTTTGGGGTTTTGATGGATTCTGAGAAGCCACCTTAACCTTTGCACAAATCTAGAATCACCACAAATCTTGAAGGTTTAGACATTAACCAACAATTTGTTTTTTTGAGTTACATACATTTGGAAAGACTGACATGGACATTTGTTGATTGTCAGGTGGTAAACTGAAGGCTATGCATTGCCCTCTCTCACCACTCCTATTCAACATAGTGTTGGAAGTTCTGGCTAGGGCAATCAGGCAAGAGAAACAAATCAAGGGTATTCAGTTAGGAAAAGAAGAAGTCAAATTGTC
>NW_012110563.1:609707-617660 GCF_000951045.1 Mandrillus leucophaeus | reverse complement strand
TGGGTGCTGACGAGTTGATGGGTGCAGCACACCAACATGGCACAAGTATACATATGTAACAAACCTGCACGTTATGCACATGTACCCTAGAACTTAAGGTATAATAATAATAATTAATAAATTTAAAAAAAAAACTTAGGTTTAAGAAGAAGAAGGAAAGAAAAACAATAAAAAAAAAACTGAATGGTTTTTAAAAATCTGAATCTGAATCCCTTTATACATGGCATGTACATTTCTATTCGTCACAGTTTTTAAAACACCATCTGTATTTAATATCTTGCTACTTCCTACAATTAGGCTATCTGACTGGCTTCTTAAAGCAATAGAATTTGAGATCTTTGGACACTAAACCAACGAACTGCAAGAAAAGAAAGGGAGACCAGTATTTGTTCTTGTCTGCTGTGGGATTCATGTCTGATATTACAGGGGACAGTGTCATCAAACTGAACATTTTCTTTGTGGCTCATCAATGACTGCCCTTTATACCTTCCTTTCAAATAAATGTTTCTGTCTATTTGTTTCCTCAATGGTATCTCTGGATCTCCCTACACAGCCCCAAAATAACATTTGTAATTTATTTTGATTACAAATTAGGGATGTAGAAAGAGGATGGGAACTTGTTTTATTAACCCCCCATTTTTAGCCAGGTAGTTCGCATATTGTATCTCACTTATTCCTGGGAAAAAAACAACCTAACAATAAACTTAAATTTTGTTTTATTTCTTCAACATATGCAGAAGAAGAAAGTGGTTCTTAGAGAGAGGAAAAGTATTGCCTAGGCCACAGAGCTAGAATATGTGTAGAGAAAACTAACTGTGCTCATTTCACTCCACCATGGGGCCTCACTGTTACCTGCATAAAAGTCATGAAAGCTTAGCATGTAGAAATAACCCACAGCTTTATATTTTGCAATAGTGTATACTTCAAAATGTAAAAAAGAGAGTTGCTTTTAGCATCTTACAGCCTCTTTAATCTAAAATTCTGCCCATTTGAGACTAATATCTATTTTTTTGCTTAAATGTATTTCTTAGACAATTTACATTTTAAACCAGCTTGAATGCCACATTTTACACACATACCTATTTTTATGGCAGATCATTTAATGGCAATACGTTTACTGTTGTGGGATTATTTAAACATACATGGTTCTAGTTAAGGTATATTTTTAAAATCTTGCATTTTATTGTATATGATTTAAATTTTGCTGTGCAAAGATAACTGCTTTAACGATAGTCAAAATTTTTTGAAAACTAAGAAAAACAATGCTTATTTTGCATACAAAATTAACTTTATCTTCAATTATATACATTAATTTGTATGTCAGGTAAATAAGAAGCATTTCCTCTGTGCCTCACCAGAAAATTAGTGTAAACGGTAAATATGGAAGAAAACAAATGCGATCTTGAGTCATAACTAAATGATTCAGCATTATATTGGTAAATAAGCATCCTGGTTAATATGAACTCATTTCCTCTAATAATTCCATGACGTAGTCATAAATGTTTTAAGGGAAAACTGGAGTCTTGGTAGCTGGAACTATACAACAATTATTAATTTTAAAAATGTAATCATGGAGCCTAAGGACACTTAACAAAGGTGTTAATGGGCTTTGGGTGGCTTTCCTGAACCCACTGAAATTATATGCAAATAGGTGAATACTGTGTTTGTGTCTTATATGAAACAGATGACAGCTTTTCTTAGATTTTTTTAAAGGGTCCACTGGTCTAAATGTAGTATAATGACAACAATGATTATATTCACTAACATTTATTAAATGCTTTGTGTTTTCTCATGTAATTATAACAACCCAATGAAATACAGGTTGAGAATCCCTTATGTGAAATGCTTGAGACCAGAAATGTGGCAGATACCTGATTTTTTTCTTATTTTGGAATATTTGCATATCCCAAATGAGAAATCTTGGGATGGGATTCAACTCTGAACATGAGATTCATTTACGTTTCATGTATACTTCAAACATATAGCCTGAAGGTAATTTTATACAATATTTTAAAATAATTTGTACGTGAAACAAACTTTTGATTGCAACCTGTCACATGAAGTCAAGTGTGGAATTTTTCACTTGTGGCATCGTGTCAGTGCTCAAAAAGTTTCAGATATTAGAGTTTTTAGAGGTTTGTATTTTCAGATTAGGTATGCTCAACCTGTAGTTACATTATTAACCCAATTTTATAGATAAACCAAATGAGTCTCAAAATGGTTGTCATTTGTCAAAAATCACAGCACGTAGGAAGTGAAGGCTAGTACTACTAAGAAGTATACAGTCTGTACCTTGAGCAACCTTGTCTGATATAATAGTTCCTAATTGCATGGGGTTATCAGGCACTTGAAACACGGCTAGTGTGAAGGAGGAACTGAGTTTTTAATTTATTTAATTTTAACCCAGTTAAGTTTAAAGTTAAAAACTGATAAAATTCCGTTTTCAGAAAATGTTAAATTATGTCTGAAGACACTTGGACAGGTGGATGTACTTCTTCAACTGTAAATTGGTTTACAGTTTACAGTTTAATACAGGTTAAGCGTTTCTGAGGAAAATTCAGCATCCAAATCAAGATGTGCTGCAAGTATTAAAATATACATCAGACTGTGAAGACTTGATACAAAAAATGAATGTAAACTATCTCGTGAATGATGTTCTTATATTGATTGTGTGTTGAAATTATAACATTTTGGATATATTTAGTTAACAAATTTATTACACTGAATTTTACTTTTTTACTTTTTAGTACAACTACTAGAAAATTTAAATTATGATTCCTATTACATCTCCACTGGACAGTAAGCACTGCTGTAGAACAATCATGATCTATAGAAGGGAATGAAAAATAAAACAGTAGAATGCTTTTCTAGACTTTTTAAAACCTTTGTTAATTTAGAAATAATTCAACAACACAAACATAGAGTAAAATTTTTCAATATTTATTTATAACTTGAAGAGACAGGCAAAACAGAAGATGAAACTTCCATAGACTAATAAAACATGGCTTGGTTTGACGCTTGGCAAAATAAGATTTGAATGCTAAGACTTCCAAGAAGAATAATCAATATCTGGAAATGACAAGCTAGCCAAAGTTAATTTTGAGAAATGTCACTGAAAAGCTCTAGGAAAGTCATCCGCAGTTATAATCTCTAAGCTCACTACATGAAGCTTGTGAAAAAGAAAATTTAAAAAGTTAAAATAAGAATTAAGGAAAATTTTTAAAATAAATAAAATAAAACATCATTATCTTGCGATAAAGTTCCCCAAGCTTCTACTCCTTTGGAGCTGTCCTTAGTGCCCGAGGAAATGACAGCTCAGAAATAAAGTGTTCAGCACAGAAGTTGGTGCATAGAAGGTGCCCAGGTGGGAAGAAGTTTGTAGGTACAATGTAGGACCAATCTGGAGCAGGAACAGAATATACTCAAGATTATCACAAGGGTCGTTGCCCCCATCATGGCTCTCAGGTAGACAAACACCATAAGGAGAAACAAATTGCTTCAATGACCTGTCAGAGATGACATTTGCCTCTCTGTTACTATTTAGAGGAAGACAATAAATCTGTGGACTTATTATGGTATTTTTTCTGAATTGCCAGGTTCCAATTCAGATTCACATAACTCTTTAGGGGATATGACTCAAAATGTCTGCCATTAATAAAACACTCCAAGTAATAAGCAGTCAGGCGTGGAAACCAAGTCTCCTAGATTAACAAGTATCTGGAAACCTACATCTAAGGTGTAGCTATATATATAGTTACATCTAAGAAAGAAAGCTATATATATATATATTCAATATACAATAATTATAAATAAAATAAATATGAGTTTTGATCAAAGTCAAGAAATAAAACATAGAACTCATAACAAAGCTACTCTGTTGATATGATAAATTTGGAAAGCAAATTATAAATTACATATACATTCCATTTTTTAAAAAAGAAAACACATTAAGGCAATTTAAAAAATATACTTTTTTCCATTACCATTTCCAACGGACTTATATTAATCTGGTGGCTTGTCTTCTAAATTGCAAGATGGTTGACTGCATATACGAGAAAATCAGCCCATACTAGCAGATCTTAATGAATTAAAAAATCTTTTGAATCTTTCAAGTGTTGACTAGTAAGTTCAGCACCTGCTTCAATGTCTTAATTTTAAAAGATTTCCCAAGATTTCTCCGTCTCTAATAGGAAGGATTTATATGGATTTATATTTGCACTATAATCTGTCTTATATTTTGAAGAGACCTTATAGTGCAACTCCTGAATAATACGAATGTCAAAAATGATTTATTAAATTACAGGGGTAAAAAATACTTATTTTTATTATTTATATTTTGAGAGTTGAAGTTACATGTAAAAAAAGGAGAACGGATGAATTGACATAGGATGCCTTAATTTACATTTTAACTTCCATTTCATTAAGAAAGATTAATCAAGTATTTTTTAAATTACCAAACTGTATTTTTAAAGTATCTGAAAACAAAAGGAATACACATTTTCCTTAAAAAATTATATTTATATGTCACATTACATGCCTGTACTAAAACATCTCATGTACGCCACAAATATATACACCTGCTATGTATCCACACAAAGTTTTAAAAATAAACAATTAAAAAATATAGCTTTATTGTCATCTTCATGAAAGAAATTTATTCATGTATTCCCTTCAAATAATCTCCAGTTCACCTTAACATAGTTGTAACCATAATGTAAATTCTATGTTTGTTTCCTTTTTCTACACTTGTACCACAAAATATTTCCCAAATTGTGACATGACCCACATTGCCATTCTTTTTAGTGGCCACGAAATGTTTCATCTTGTGTTAACCATAGTTATATTAGGAAAAATAGGCAGGAAGAGAAATAGACTGCAATGGCCTCTTAAATAATGGCAAACTTTAGCATTTTTCACTATTACTTGCTTAGAAACCAAGTTATTTCTTTAACTGCTAAATTAATAGATTTCAAGTTATAAGTCAATGGCAATTAGCCTAAAAAAAAAAATTATTACTAAGTGGCTTAAATGATATCTTGTAAAAGACAGATCAGAGTAAGCTGAATTTTGAGATGTACAAATTAAAAATTTTTAATGTTTTCTGTAGCTACGGTTCTCATATGCATTTAATTTGTCTCTGAGGTATTTAATCACATATAAACTTTACAATACAAATGCAAATGAAGTTTGAAAATAATTGTGTCTTAGCATAGTCCCACTGCTTTGCCTTACTAGAACATAGGGACATACTGTTCTGTTAAGGTACCATGCAGAATAACAGCAGATAATGCAAAACTCTCTTAGTGTTCACTTTCATTTGATTATAAAGGAAAAAATGTAGAAGCAGACAAAAATTAAAATTAGAAATACTAAAATTAAGGAATTGTATATTGACAAGAAGAGTGTTCATTAGAGACTTTGTATCTCTGCTTTACTATGTGGTATCAGGTGCTCAAAGCAGTCATTTGATTTTTATAAGGTCCAGCACAATTAGCTCCAGACATCCATCTGCAGCAAGGTGTAAGAACAATTTACCCAATAGAAGTTAAGTCTACTTGAGGTGATAAAAAAGCAATTGATTTTTAAGTGGCACATACAACAAATAAATGTCCAGAAGTATGCTGAACTAAAAAATATTATTAAGGGAAGATCACCCATAGTAGAATGCATCTGAAGACTTAATTCTGAGAGAAAATGACTTGGCAAATTCGGTAAAAACTTATATTTGAAATTTTATTATAGAATCCACATAAATTAATTTTCATTATTAACAAATCAGCAACGGAAACAATTCATACATAACAATACATGTATATGTGCATGAGGACCTAAGGAAATCAAGTCAGGCCCTAAAATCAGGCAAGAGTACTAAGATAAGTTAAACATTCTTTTATCTCTCACTTTAGATTTTCATGGGACATTACACATGTTAGCATTTGTTGTGGGTTGAATTGTGTCTCCCCCAAAAATTTATATGTTGAAGCACCTGTACCTCAGAACGTATTTAGATATAGGGTATTTGAAGAGGTAATTAAGTTAAAATTAATTAACTAGGGTGGGCCATAATCCAATCTGACTGGCGTCCTTTTATAAGAAGAGGAAATTTGGACACACAGAAAAAACATCTGGGGTGAACAAGCACAGAGAAAAGGAAGCCCTCTGCAAATCAAGGAGAGAAGCCTCAGAAGAAGCCAGACCTGCCAATACCTTGATCTCAGACTTCCAGTCTCCAGAGCTGTGAAAACATAAATTTCTATTGTTAATGCCACCCAGTTTGTGGTATTTTGTCATGGCAGCCATAAAAAACCAATACGGCAAGTTAGACTGGTCAAAATGTGACAAGAAGAAAGAAGTTGCCCCTTCTGAAGATCTGCCAAGATATATCAGTAAAGTATCCCCTGTCCTCTGTGGGGAGTATGTTGATGCCTGAAATCTCAGACAGTGCTGAACACATTTGCTGTCAATCAGAACACATTTCTGTTCATGTATTCCACACACAAATTGAATGCCTTTTTCATCTTAACTAAGCACTTACCATGATTGTGGCTGTAACTGTTTCAGTTTGAGGTATCACAGCAAAACTAGCACATTTCTTTTCTTCACAATTTCATGAATAGAAGATTAGTTCTTACAGAAGATCTTAGCAATCTCAGCATATAAATTTTTTCTTTCATATTAAAAGGAGATTCTTTCACCTTTTTACCTGAAGCATTTTATGGCTTCTCTGGCATATCCAAATGACCAGCATCACTACTGGTGTGCTTTGGGGTAACTTAATTATGTCTTCAAATAGCCTGTATCTAAATGCATGCTGAGGTACTGGCACTTCAACATTTATTTGGAGAAGTCAAATAAGGTGGCTTGAATACAAGCACAATGATACAGCAACAGTTTACCTGATAACCAAGATGACTATGAAGTGGTTCCACTGGGCAAAAGAGGATTCATGTCCCAAAGGAGATTTCATCCCACTATTTAGAATGGTGCACAATTCCAAACTTGTGAATTGTGTATTTCTGGATTTTTCCACTTAATATTTTCAGACCAGAACTGATCTTTAGTAACAAACTGAAACTGTGGAAAGGGAAACCACAGATAAAGGTAGGACTACTCTACCACTTCTCTGAAAGTGAACTGTGGCAGAAGCACTGTATGCAATTTAGGTAATAAGCAATATTAGCATCTACTTTGCATAGATGTGGAACACAGTATACACACTTCAAGACCTTCTGAGTTTTTCAGTTTGGGAAACAACTGATTTAAACAATATTTTTAGGAGGAAAGATATTTTGTTTTCAATGTGTTGCATGTGAAGCATCTTTGACATTGAGATAAAAGTGGCAGGCAGATGGGAACGGTTTTGGAGATTAGAAAAATAGATTCAAGATTAGGTGTCATTTTCTAAGACTATTTTTAAAAAACTGTTTAAATACATGTAACAATATTTATAGCTTGACCATTCAAAATTATACAATTTGTCAGTACATTCATTGTATAATGGCTTCACTATCTATACCTAAGCCTTTTTCATCATCCCCAACAAAGACTTTGCAACCATTAAAAAACTGTGACTTCAGCAGCACATCAAAAAGCTTATCCAACATGAACAAGTGGGCTTCATACCTGGGATGCAAGGCTGGTTCAACATACACAAATCAATAAACGTAATCCAGCATATAAACAGAATCAAAGACAAAAACCACATGATTATCTCACTAGATGCAGAAAAGGCCTTTGACAAAATTCAACAGCCATTCATGCTAAAAACTCTCAATAAATTCAGTATTGATGGAACGTATCTCAAAATAATAAGAGCTATTTATGACAAACCCAGAGTCAATATCATACTGAATGGGCAAACACTGGAAGCATTCCCTTTGAAAACTGGCACAAGACAGGGATGCCCTCTCTCACCACTCCTATTCAACATAGTGTTGGAAGTTCTGGCTAGGG
>NW_012110563.1:577380-608277 GCF_000951045.1 Mandrillus leucophaeus | reverse complement strand
ATCAGTGACAGACTGGATTAAGAAAATGTGGCACATATACACCATGGAATACTATGCAGCCATAAAAAAGGATGAGTTTGTATCCTTTGCAGGGACATGGATACAGCTGGAAACCATCATTCTCAGCAAACTATGACAAGAACAGAAAACCAAGCACTGCATGTTCTCACTCATAGGTGGGAATTGAACAATGAGATCGCTTGAACATAGGAAGGGGAACATCACACACCAGGGTCTATTGTGGGGAGGGGATGGGGGGAGGGTTAGCATTAGGAGATATACCTAATGTAAATGACGAGTTAATGGGTACAGCACACCAACATGGTACATGTATACATATGTAACAAACCTGCACGTTGTGCACATGTACCCTAGAACTTTAAGTATAATAATAATAATAAAAAATTTAAAAACACACAAAAAAGGACAAAAAATCTCCCACTTTCCTCCCCTCCCCCAGTCCCTGGTAACCTCTGTTCTACTTTCTGTATCTGTGAATTTGCATATCCTAGGGAACTCTAATAAATGGAATTACACAATATTAGCATAGGGTTAATTTTTGAAGTCTTAGAAATAAACAATGCCACTCAGAGAAAGAGTGGTGGTGTGGGGAGTGGGGGATAATATTAGGAAAAATCAAGGAAAAGGCACAGGGATCTGGATCTTTCTCATTACAATAATACAATCTGCTCCACTCCTCTGTCTCCTTGATTCTGTGGAAATAAGAAAACTTTCAATGAACATATTGTACATAAGAGATGGTGCCTGAGAAGTTTATGAAACAAATGATCATATAATAAATTATTTTTGGATTGACTCATATATATTTATAGATAAGGGGAACAGATATTTTGGAGGTTTTTTTGTTAATTAACACTATTTATGTCCCACTGTAGAACCTTAGGGAAAACTATTTAAATTTTCATCTTTCCACTAGATTCTAAAATTCAGAGATACCTGTCGTCCAGAAGAATTGGGATTGAAATAATAACAAATAGGTAATGTGACTTATGGCTTTGAAGGTTCTTATACACAAATCATCTTATTTAACCTTACAACTATGAGAGACTGGTATTATATCTTAATTTTACAGAATAAGTTGGGGCAGTCAAGGAGATTCCAGATAGGAGAGCAAAGACCATCTTCTTTCAAATTACATATATAGATTATCAACTAGAGATTTTACTTTGGGAAAATTTTAGGTTTATGAAAAAAATGCACAACAATATAGTGTGTCTATGTTCCCCTTACACAATTTTCTCAAAGGTTTAATTCTTATATTACTGTGAGACATTTGTCACACTAAGAAATCAACTTTGCTGAATTACTATGAAACTTCAGACTTTGAATTTGATTAGTTTTCCACTTGTGCTTTTGTATGTTCCAAGATGCAAAACATGAGGCCATGCTGCATTTGGCATACATACATTTTTGAGGAGTTATTAAATACTGGATTTTACATTGTTGTGCTTTAAGAAATTGAGCTTGGTCAAATATAAGGAAGGAAATTGCAGATACATCAATAGTTTGTTGGAACATTAAACCTTATTTTCATAGGACAAATAAAACTTAACTAAATAAACTCACAAGACTGATCACCTTAGGAGATGACAACATTTAAATATATTAATATCAGTATTAAGAGTTCTTAGGGCAGTAATCATTGTAAAAATAATATTATTGAGCACTTATTTCACACTGGATTGTTAAGTGTTTTACTTATTGTAAAGCATAATTTAATACATAAACACAGCTTCCCAGGGAACAGACACTAGGCTAGTCACTTCTCTATAAAATAGACTTATTTTCCCTAATTTACAATTATAAATAAATATTATAGGTGTATAAATCCTGTGCATAACTGTAACAGGGGAAGTAGTTTTAAAATATCAAGCTTAAGGCACCAAATATTTCAGTGGCTTTATTTAATATTGTTTATTTCATTTTAGACTTATTAACATTTTACTTCACATAATCAACATGTATATATTAAATCATCACTCTGAATTCAACTCAAGAGCTCAGATCTTTCTATTATTTGTAGTTTTCTGTCACTCTTGAACACAAAGGTTACATTGTTTATATGCCTATGTATCTCAACACACCTGCACACAATTCCACTAAGTAATTTATTTGATGATTGCAATGACAGCAAAACCAAACTAGCCAAACATGTGATATACTGTTCTACATAAAGACAATTTTTAAAAATCAATATCATCACTATCATCACCAAAATCACTACCACCACTGTCATCACTATCATCACCATCACCAGTAATGCATCCAGGTGACATACATTATCTTACTCTATATTCTGCCAAGGTAAGCTTCAAAATCAAATGATATTAGATATCTTAATAATTTCCATAATTTAACAATGTGAAGCTCTAGCTATGTAAGTCAACTGGGGGGATATTTTAAACAACAGAAAATTGGTTTATATAAGCTAGACAAATGTAGTATACATATGTTCTTTAATGGTTCTGATTTTAAACTATGGAAGACAGTATTGTCTTTTTAAAATTTCTATTTAGCTCAGTGTAGAGCCTGGATGCAAAATGCAAGCTTTACCTAGCACAGGAATCTTTCTAATCTTTTCTTAAATTTTTTGTGGGTACATAGCAGGTGAATGTATTTGTGGGGTATGTGAGATATTCTGGTACAGTAATACAGATATTTTTGTATGAGTAGTAATCACATCATTGAAAGTTGGGTATCCATCCTCTCAAGCGTTTATCCTTCATGTTACAAACAATCCAGTTATACTCTTTTGATTATTTTTAAATGTGCAATGAAGTTATTGTTCACTATAGTCACCTTTATGTGCTGCTAAATACTAGGTCTTATTCATTCTATTTTTTTTTTAACCCATTAACCAACCTCACCTTCCCCCAATAACCTTCTTAGCCACTGATAACCATCCTTCTACTCTCTATCTCCATGAGTTCAATTGTTTTGATTTTTCAGATGCCAGAAATAAGTGAAAACATTTTTTTCTAACTATTATTTTTGTACCCAGTAAGCATCCCTACCTCCCCACTACCCTCCCACTATACTTCCCAGCCTCTGGTAACCATTTTTCTACTCCCTATCTTCATGAGTTCAATTGTTTTGATTTTTAGATTCCACAAGTAAGTGAGAATATGTGAGGTTTGTCTTCCTGTGTCTGGCTTATTTGACTTAGCAGTAGCCTCCTGTTCCATCCACGTTGTTGCAAATAACAGGATCTCATTTTTTTTACGGCTGAATAGTAATTCATTTTGTATAAGTATCACATTTTCCTTTTCCATTCATGTGTTGATGGACACTTAAGTTGCTTCCAAATTTTGGCTGTTGTGAACAGTGCTGCAACAAACATGGAAGTGCAGACATCTCTTTGATATCTAATTTCCTTTCTTTTGGGTATATACCCAGCAGTGGGATTGCTGGATCATATGGTAGCTCAATTTTTAGCCTTTTGAGGAAGCTCCAAACTGTTTTCCATAGTGGTCGTACTAATTTACATTCCCACCAACACTGTACAAGGGTTCCCTTTTCTCCACATCTTTGAAAGCATTTGTTATTGCTTGTCTTTTGGATATAAGTACTTTAACTTGGGGAGATGGTATTTCATTGTAGTTTTGATTTGCATTTCTCTGATGATCAAGGATGATGAACATCTTTTCATATGCCTGTCTGCCATTTGTATGTCTTCTTCTGAGAAATATCTATTCAAATCTTTTGACTGTTTTTTTATTTGGATTATTAGACTTTTTACCTACAGAATTATTTGAGCTCCATATAAATTCTGGTTATTAATCCCTTATTAGATGGGTGTGTTGCTAACATTTTCTCCTATTCTGTGGATTGTCTCTTTACTTTGTTGTTTCCTTTACTGTCCAGAAGTTTTTTTAACTTGATGTGATTCCATTTGTCCATTTTTCTTTGGTTGCCTGTGCTTGTAGGGTATTGCTCAAGAAATTTTTTCTCAGACCAATGTCTGAGAGAGTTTCCTCAATGATTTCTTCTAGTAGTTTTATAGTTTGATGCCCTAGATTTAAGCCTATAATACATTTTGATTTGATTTTTGTATATGGCTAGAGATAGGGGTCTAGTTTGATTATTCTGCATACGGATACCCGGTTTTTCCAGCATCATTTATTGAAGAGACTATCTATTCCCCAGTATATGTTCTTGACACCTTTGTCAAACACGAACCTTCAAACTGTTCTCTATAGTGGTTGCACTAATTACATTCCCACCAAAAGTGTACAAGGGCTCCCTTTTCTCTACATCCTTGCCAGCATTTGTTATTGCCTGACTTTTAAATAAAAGTCATTTTAAGTGGGGCAAGATGGTATCTATCTTAATTACATTAATGCATGATGTCATTGACTGTATTGACTTGTTAGCAATAATCAGGGCTTCTTGAGTTTGGTTTCCAATTATCTTCATAATTTTAGTTTGAGTTCTATTACTTACCTCTTTTCTCCAAGATCACTTAAAATAATCATGGCTATTATAACTGTAGAAATAAGGCATGGTTTATTATAACAATAAAACAAGCTTATATTTTAGTTGTATTTGCACATATATAAAACTATAACTTAAGTCATTGTAGAATAAAATGTTATTTATTCTCTAGTTTATTTTCCTTTTTCTTTGAACCAAATGAGAGGCTGAAAAAGCAACTAGTTTTGGAAATATAAGCATGTTTTCTGTCTGTTTTCCCCGCGTTCTTTACATCTTGTATCCTCTTTATCTACTGAAATTCCACATGTCCTTCCAGATTTAGTGCAAACTCTTTCCACTGAGGCCTTTTCAATCTATTCCAGGCCATAGTGAACACATTTTTTTTCTCAACGTTAGTAGTTACAGTCTTCTTTTCTCTGCTAATTAACTACATGTGACTTCCTACATTTCTAGTATCCTCATTTTACTTTATTCTTATACTTTTTTCCCATGTGTTCATGTCTCATTTCTCCAAGAATATAGTAAGTACTTCCTTTGAGACTAAAAACATCACATCTTACAATTTACTTTCCCTGTGAAGCCTGGAGCAATGTCTAACACACATTAAGCAATCAATAATATTTGTCTGTTTGTTTTATAGAATGTAGAGGTGCATGGACAAAGCTCTAGGCCAAAAGAGTGACATACAATATCTTTAGCACTGTGGCCAAATCAGGTCATTTACATAATTTTGCTAATCTTTTGTTACTTATGCCTGTTACATGAATATCTTAAAATTTATAAGATGCTAGTATAGCTTTAAAATATGATTCTGGACATTTTCATTAATTTTAACTAAACACATTTTTAGAAGGCATTTAAAAAATCAACAAGTGTGTACTTTAGAAAAGATGATTCAGAATTACACTAAATAAACATACACGTAAATTATGTTCTCTTGCATAACTCTTTATTCGACAAATTAAAGGTCAGAAGAACGGGATTATGCTCTCAGCCTAATTCGTGCTCTGTAAAAATGAAATATACTGACATTCTATATTCTACTGGGACACATGATCTGTACCTATTTTAAGCCCATGGCTCTTCACAATCCACTGTTTAAAAATAGATCAGTTCTGAACTTTGGAGACAGGCTCAGAAGGGCATTAACCTCTTTCTTGACAGTTAAGTTTGCCATTTTGCTCTAATCAAATCAGTATAAGTCTGATCATGTTAAAAATAGACATTCTTACTTTGTACATATTCCAACAGGCACTCATAAACAGAAGGGTATAGTTCACTGAATCTAATTAGTTTTTATTTTTAAATATACTGCCAGCATTTACAGAAGTATACATGAGTCTTATGATTCTAACATTTCAATATCAAATTTTGATGCTAAGGCAATGTCTCCAGAAAACTGGCTATTAAAATGAAGGGAAAGCTTATTAGCAGATTGTTTGAATACATTCCAAAAGAAATGGGACATATGATATTGTTGGGCTTGGAGTCCCTCCTGAGTACTGGCCTGACACCCTTTGAATTACCCTTTCAGCACTTGCAAATAATTACATACAATTGGTTATTTAAATGTTTGTCTCCCCTTAAAATGTAAGAGCTGTAAGAGCTCTATCCTATTTTTCACTGTGTTACAGTAACATTAAGAGTTAAATTCTACTGTGTACTTACTATGTGCCAGACACTTTTCTGCATTTTTATATGTTTTGCTCACTTAATCTTCACAACTCTGTGAAGCAGTTATGATCATTATTTACATTTCAAGATGAGGAAAATGAAGTACATACAAGTTAAGAAAATAGCTCAGAGTTGAACATCTAGTTAGTAGTGGAGCTAGATTTAAATGTGGCTTGTGGAAGGAGGGCCATCTGGTAATCATAATGTGAAACAGTCCCTCAGTAGTAGGTTCTCATCCACTATGCGTTATATAGCTGAAAAAACCGTGTATACTTATTAATGGTGGTACAGAAAGTCACAAAAAAGGATTTAAACTGTCCAAAACAATGAAGCTTTGGATATTTCTCAGCAACCAGGGGCACATAAGAGCATATTAAGTGGATGGGAGGAGAATCAAGGAGGAGGGATCTCCAGGGAAAGCCAGGTCAGGCAGCAACTGGGAGGGAGGGGAGGATACTAGGGATTACTGAAGCCAATTTTGCAGACTCATACATTTGACTAGACACAGCAAGAACGCAACTAGAGAGTACGGATTAGAGATAATGAATACACCACACAATAATAGTTTTAATTTAAAATGCTATGTTTTGGGGTAGCATCTTAAGAATTTTCCTCAGAAAAATGGTAATGTTCCTTTACTATCTAACCCAAGTATTTTAGTGCACAGTGGACTGATGATACTTTTTTAAGATGACTTTACAATCACTTCCCAGAAGGCTGACAATTCCAGTGGAGCTCAGCGTGCAGGACATACAGCCTAGCTCGAGGATGAACAAAACACAACCGTTATCTGCCACCGTGAATCTTCTATACCTTGAATCTTCTATACCTTGAAGTATCTCAATATTTAGGTTTGGACAGGGGAACTTGAACAATTGTTTGATGAGTCATTGACAATAATCTAGGTAGAACTGGTGTAGCAATGGTCTTAGTTAATTTGGGCTGCTACACAAAAGTATCACAGACTCGGTGGCTTATACATAAAAAAAAAATTATTTCTCACAGTTCTGGTTTGGAGGTTGGGAAATCTAAGATCAAGGTGCTGGCAGACTTTGTCTAGTGAGGGGCCACTTGCTGGTTCATAGACAGTGAGCTTTTTGCTGTGTCCTCCTCATATGCCAGAAGGGATCAGAGATCACTCTGGGACTTCTTTTATAAAAGCACTGATCCCATTCATGAGGGCTCCATCCTCATGGCCTAATTACCTCCCAAAGGTCCCTGCCTCTTATCCTCCTAATATGATCACCTTGGGGATTAGGATTTCAACATAAGAACTGGGGGCAGAGGGCATAAACGCTCACCTTAGTAGCAATATAAAAGAAAAACCAAAATATTTTCTATCTATTCCATGGATGTGACTGGGTAACAGTGATTGATTAGACGGAACATTTGTATACTCTCTATAATGGTACCCTCCTCTTCACCCCACAATCTTTACCCCACCCTCCAAGTTAGCTCTGCATTGAATGACTAATGCATAAACATGGAGAAAGTTAAAAGAGAATATTTTTCTTTTTAAAGTTCAAGTATTTTTCTTCTTAAAGTTAAAAAGAAACTATTTTTCACGTAAAAAAATAAGATGGCCTGTAATCCCAGCACTTTGGGAGGCCAAGACGGGCGGATCATGAGGTCAGGAGATCGAGACCATCCTGGCTAACACGGTGAAACCCCGTCTCTATTAAAGAAAAAAAAAAAAAAAAAACTAGCCGGGAGAGGTGGCGGGCGCCTGTAGTCCCAGCTACTCGGGAGGCTGAGGCAGGAGAACGGCATAAACCCAGGAGGCAGAGTTTGCAGTGAGCTGAGATCTGGCCACTGCACTCCAGCCTCGGTGACAGAGCGAGACTCTGTCTCAAAAAAAAAAAAAGGATGTTATGGCATACAGTGCATATACCAAACATAATCACAGAGGAATCTAAAGATGCTAGTATCCTTTTGTAATACATTAAAAATACATGGACCACAGTGTAACCAACAGTGATCCTAAGAAAGTTCTGTGGACAGAACACTTTGTTTTGAGCATCACTTTTGTTATTCATATAAACACAAGCACTACTGTTCTCTTGGCAAAATCCTGTCTCTAAGCTTTAACACTCAGTCACTCTTTGAGATGATTTGCCAAGTAGGTAATCCTTATTTAATGTGCATGTATTTATTTTTTCCACCAAGTAATTATAAAATATGTACTATCTGAGAGTTGGAGTCATAGAGGAAGTCAAGAAAGATAGTCCTTGCTTTTTCAGATCCTGAGTTCATATAGCAGAACACGGAATGAACAAATAAATATTAAGGGCAAATAAGACAATATAATAATACGCATACAACAGAAACACTGATGTGATTGATGGAGAATGACTAAGAGGGAACTAATCTGGATGAGTTTCTCAGGGACGGCCTCTGCAGTAGATAACATTTGTATTGAGACTTGAACAATAAGAATGGGCTAGTTATCTGTTAAAGGTGTTTCAACAATTTGTCTCTAACACACACAAAAAGATAAATCACCTAATTTTTGTCACGAAAGTGAAAATAGGAGAATGCTTTCAATAAAGTAGTGTTTTTGAAATATCAGCTAACTGAATTAATATTATATGCATGGTATGAGATTTTTGTAAGAGCTTTCAGAGTTCTCACAAATGAAGTTCTTACTGCCATTTTACATCTTCAGGCTTCATAGTATTCAAACACATTGAAAGGAAAGTCTGAGGTATAAAATGGATAAAACATAGTATAGACTTAACTGATTATGAATATAGACTAATTTTAACTTTCTTTACCACTGCATTTTACATTCTTTCTCTATTTTTAGGCAAAAGTCATTTGTATAAGTTTGTGAGACACTGAAGGTATGACCTATTCTTCACTTTTATAAGTTTCCGAATTCCCAGACTTGTATTAAATCACTGCTCTTAACTATATATTAATGTCTCAAATTATGCAATACTTTCATAAGCTTTCTTATTTAATGGAGTATTTTAGGTTAAAAGTCATACTATAAGATAACATGATTGTTGACATAAAGTTGAATTTATGATGAGAAATTCTAATCATGTATATTAGATGTGTGCATACACATTCTTATATTTTTATCTTTTGTCACAAAATACATATCGAATAATCGAACTTTGCCCTTCTGGATATCCTAGTTCACTCATTCAGCATTTATTTGTCATTCAATGTTTTCTATGTGCCAGGCACTTTCTAGACACTAACAACACAACACTGACCCAAACACATCTTTGCCTAAGTTGATTCCTCCTCTCCCAAGTGAAACACAGCTTTTGAAAGGTGAATTGATGTGTTTTACTACTTTTCAGACATTTTTTAAATCTATCACTGTGACTCGAATGTAGTAGGTACATAATACTCCAATTTGATGTTATATTTCCCATCGTTCTTGCTAAACTTTTCTTCAAATATCAGTTCTGGGTTTTTAGACTCAGCGTTATTTTAGTAATAACTTTTGTTATCTCTCTGCCATATGCTTCTTTACTTTCTTATTCTACTCATGCTTTTTCCCTTCAAATAAACTGTTAACTTATGTATAGCATTAAACTTAGACCTTTGTGTGATTCTGATATTAGAAAAGCAAAAGCTGAAGAGTAGGGAAGCACATGGAGAAACATTGCTTTCACCTTTACAAGGTGTTAACTGACTGAGCATTTCATGCTTCCACTTCTAGGATCTCTCATTTTATTAAGCAGTCATGATTCCTAGTATGATTTTCATTCATAACTCTGTTAAAGAAGACCTTTAACTCAGTAAATATTTCATGACTTCCTACTGCATGCTGGTTACTAGAGATACAAGGATATTAAGCACAGTTCCTATCCTCAAGAAGCTCATAGTCTTTAAAGAGATGATAAACTAACAAATGATAAATGCTGTGATAGAGACAGAATAGTCACAGAAAATTTATGAATGAGGAAAGGTAATTTATAAATGGTAAAAATGCTTACAGGAAAGTAAGCTGAGTAGAAAGGATTGAAGACAGGGCAGCAAGAAGAAAGGCAAAAAGGCCATCAATAGCATTTATTTTCCAGGAAATTGTCAATAATTCTCTATAGATGAAGCATTAATGTGAAAAAAGGAAGATTAAGGCAGGCCATGAAGAGCCTCTGTGTCATATGAAGTTTGGGTGTTTTCCCTGCAGGGAATAAGAGGTCATGAGCAGGTTCTAAGAAGAAAATTACATTGTCAAATTTGGGTTTTATATCAATCAATATGGTAGCTCTGTAATGGAATGCATTTTAGCTAATTGACATTCAAGCCAGGGAGAAAAGTTGTGACAGATGTTGAGGTAATGTTGAGAACCTGAATATGGCATTTGAATATATAAAGAAAAAATATTAGTTACAATTTAGCAATTGAATGGTCGTAGGAATTGAGGAAATAAAAGGTTTGTTGGAGGATGCACATAAAAGTGAAAAGTGGACATTTTTTTCCAGTGAAGATAAGTGTAAATTATGGTGTGGCAAGAGGAAGCATAGTATTTAATTCATGTATGTATTTATTTATTTCTTGAGACAGAGTTTTGCTCTTGTTGCCCAGGCTGGAGTGCAATGCAGTGATCTCTGCTCACTGCAACCTGCGCCTCCCAGGTTCAAGTGATTCTCCTGCCTCAGCCTCCCTAGTAGCTGGGATTACAGGTGCCCACCACCACTCCCAGCTATTTTTTTTTTTTTTGTATTTTTAGTAGAGACTGGGTTTCACTATGTTGGCCAGGCTGGTCTTGAACTCCTGACCTCAGGCAATCCACCTGCATCAGCCTCCCAAAATACTGGGATTACACGCATGAGCCAATGTGCCTGGCTAGGAAGAATAGTTAATAAAACACACATGACACAGAAAATGTTCTGGTTATCTTCATTATATATTACGTTGATAATTTTCTGCATAGAAGAATACTTCCCATTTAAGAGTACACATTACTAGGGTTCATTTTTATACTCAGTTGTGGTGTTGACTTTCTGCAGTCCTTCAGTGAGATTTTATTATGGAATCCTAACTTTTCCCTGCCTTCTTAGAATATATCCTTCAATCTGTCTTGTCTTTCTGTCTTTTGATTTGATATTTATTCCTGATACCGTCTGCTGGATTACCTTTTTCTACTTGCTATGATCTGTCTCATTCTACTTTGAACCTCTCCAGGCCCCTGAGAATCCAGTCTGGTTCCAGTGTCCTGAAATTCTGCTTTGTTTGTCAAGAAGATTTAGATTTAAAAAGCAAAGCATGTTGATAGAGTTACTTTTATTTTTATTTTCCCAACAACTGATACCAGGGTCTTCAAAAAGCTCATGGAAGGTGCATATCATGAAAAAGCTATACATGGATTTCTCATTTTCTTGATCAAAATAAATTTGTAGAAACTTCTTACAATACATCTGAATAGGATCTAGTTTGAGGCACTAAGAAAAATAAGACAAAATAAGACATCAGTTTTAAAACAACCTCTCTCAGAGAGATACGAATTATAAAATTGAAGTAGGAGTAAACATCCAATTTATACTGAAGCTTTGATGGAAGAATGAGCTATCCATCTATAAACTGCTAATTCATTTGGGGCGTTGTTTCCATAGAGTTTTAGTAAAAAATCCTTTTTGCATTCCCTCAATGAGATTTTAACTAGAAATCATTTCCTTGACTTCTTGGAATATATCCTTCATTCTACCTTATCTTCCTGTCTTTTGATTTGATTTTTATTCCTGATACTGTTTTGTAAAGAATCTTTTACAGAAATTTTATGGAAACAATGCCCTAAATGAATCAGCAGTTCACAGATGGATCACTCATTTTAACAAGGGATGAGACAATGTTGAAGATGAAGCCCACAACAGCAGATCATCTGCATCAATTTGCAAGGAAAAAAATTCATCCTGTTTTTGCCTTATTTGAAGAAGACCAATGATTAATAGCAGAAACAATAATCAACATCGTAGACATCTCAGTTTGCTCAACTTTCACAATTCTGACTTAGTAATTAAACGAAAGCAAACTTTCCACTCCTTTAGTACCAAAACCATTGCAGCCAGATCAGCTGCAGATAAGAGCGGAGTTTTCAATGGAAATTTTCAACAAATGTGATAAAGATCCTGAAGCATTTCTTCAAAGAATTTTAACTGGAGATAAAACATGGCTTTGCAAGTATGATCTTGAAGACAAAACATGATAAAATAATGGCTGCCAAGAGATGGAAGTGGTCCAGTCAAAGCAAAAGCAGACTGGTCAAGAGCAACAGTGGCTCATGCCTGTAGTCTCTGCTACTTAGGAGGTTGAACTGGGAGGATCACTTGAGCCTGGGAGGTAAAGGCTGCAGTGAGCTATAGTTGCACCACTGCATTGCAGCCTGGATGACAGTGAGAACCTGTCTCAAAAAAAAAAAAAAAAAAAAAAAAAGCAAAAGTTATGATAACAGTATTGTGGGATGCTCAAGACATTTTGCTTGTTGACTTTCTGGAAGAGCCAAGGAACAATAACAGCTGCTTACTATGAGAGTATTTTCAGAGAGTTAGCTAAAGCTTTAGCAGAGAAACAACCAGGGAAGCTTCGCCAGAGTCTTCCACCACTACCACGCTCCCACTTACTCTGCTCATCAAACGAGGGCAATTTTGTGAGAGTTTTGATGGGAGATCATTAGGCATCTACCTTATCATCTCAATTTGTCTCTGCTTGACTTATTTTTGTTTCCTAACATTAAAAAAATCTGTAAAGGGCACCCATTTTTCTTCAGTTAATAATGTGAACCAGACTGCGTTGACATGGTTAAATTCCCAGGACTCTCAATTCTTTAGGGATGCACAACACGGCTCGTATCATTGCTTACAAAAGGGTCTTGAACTTGATAGAGCTTATGGAGCTTATGTGGAGAAATAAAGTGAATATTTTTACATTTATCTTTTAATTCCATTTTCTACAATCTTTTTGAAATCTCATATATTATTTCTTTCCTTTTTTTTTTTTTGAGATGGAGTCTTGTTCTGTCACTCAGGCTGGAGTGCAGTGGATCTCACCTCACTGCAACCTCTGACTCCCAGGTTCAAGCAATTCTCGTGCCTTAGCTTCCCAACTAGCTGGGGTTACAGGTGCATGCCACCACACCTGGCTATTTTTTCTTTTTGTATTTTTTAGTAGAGATGGAGTTTGCCATGTTGGCCAAACTGGTCTTGAACTCTTGATCACAGGTGATTCACCCACCCTGGCCTCTCAAAATGCTGGGATTATAGGCAGGTATGAGCCACTGCTCCTGGCTTATTTATTTCTTTTAACAAAATATAAAAAATTCAATTATATTTCCCAAAGCAAAAAGATTTATACATTCTAATTTGATTGAGACATTTGTAGGGAAAATAAACTAACCAATAGCAGATATTGAGCCTCATATTTTTAAAACTCTTAACTGGTATCTTATGGCTATTCAAAAAATATGAAAAACTTTTAGTGGGTACAGAAATATAGGTAAGTTCATAATTGGTGAAGATATTAGTTGGAATACAAATATTTGTTATTTAACTTATAGTAAATATACTAGGAATTTTAACAAAATTTGAAAATATAGACGAAATATTCCTTGCACATAGGAGACTTTCAAGACAAGAGTGGAGAAAACAAATATGAAAAAAATAATAACAACATGGGTAGAATGGATAAGTAGCACTCTTATATTATGGACGAAGCACACTGAGGGCCAGAGAAAGGAGATATAAGATCCAGTCTCACAGCTAATAAAATAAGATAGATAGAAATAAATGAGTATTGTTTGAATTCAATTTTTTCCAAGAGAGGAGAGACATTTCTGGAACACTTGTATTAAAGGTAAGAAATTATAACTTATTTTTTCAAAACAACAAGTTGCACAATTTTTTTGTAGGCCACTTTGCAACAGACATGGCAGTGGGGGAAAGGAAAGCTGGAGATTTAGCTGGAGTCAGAGTATAGAAGGACTGGCAGATGAGCTTAGGGAGTCTATACTTGATTCAATTTATAATGTAAAGATTGAAAGTTTCTGAGCAGAGAAATGACTAACTTATGTAAATAAAAGATTAATTTGACAGTGGTATTTTAAATGGTAGTCAGAGAAATCAGACCAAATGCTGGAAGTCAAACTAAGGGAACAGTGAAAATAGTCTATGTGAGATGCTTTAGTTTAGGACAATGGCAGTGGGAAAGGAAGCAAAGGCATGAGTGTGAGATGTATTACTAAAGTTAATTGACAGCATTTGATGATTGGATGTACAGAGCACAGAAAGAAAAGCTGCAAAATGGGACTAAAGTTTTACATTCCAAATAACTTGTGAGAATAACTAAAGAATGTACAGAGAGACTTTTAGAGATAAAATGGCTTAATGATGGAAGAAAAATGACTTCATTACATAACCTACTACATGTGTGGTTGCAGGGGATATCATTTAGCTTTTAAGAAAATGAAGTTTAAGGCAGGATCTTAGAGCTACAATTTATAGAATTGAAATGTGAGGTAATATAAATAAAAGATAATAAATTCAAAGATACAGAATGAAAATCCAATGGCTCAGAAATGTTGCAGTGTTAAAGAAGTAAAAAAAAAAAGATATATACATATATGTATGTGTGTGTGTGTATATATATAGAGAGAGAGAGAGAGAGAAAGAGAGAGAGGGAGAGATTCAGAATCTGTGTTTTGTTAGCAGCATAAAAAGTGGTCCCAGAAGCTCAGAAGAATTGCTAATTCTCATGCTGTTGTTAATAAAGACATACCTGAGACCAGGTAATTTATAAACAAAAGAGCTTTATTTGACTCACAGTTCAGCCTGGTGGGGGAGGCCTCAGGAAACTTACACTTATGGTAAAAGGGGAAGCAAACATGTATTTCTTCACAAGATGGCAGCAAGGAGAAGTGATGAGCAAAACAGGACGAAGACCCTTATATTACCATCAGATCTTGTGAGAACTCACTCACTATCACAAGAACAGCAGCATGGGAGTAACTGCCCCATGATTCAATTACCTCCTACCAGGTACCTCCCATGACATGTAGGGATTATGGGAGCTACAATTCAAGATGAGATTTGGGTGGGAACAGAGCCAAACCATATCATTCCACCCCTGCCCCCTCCCAAATCTCATGTCCTCACATTTCCAAACCAATCATTCCTTCCCAGTAGTCCCCCAAAGTCTTAACTCATTTCAGCATTAAGTCAAAATTCAACAGTCCAAAGTCTCATCTGAGTCAAGGCAAGTCTCTTCTGCCTATGAGCCTGCAAACTCAAAAG
Source organism: Mandrillus leucophaeus (assembly GCF_000951045.1). Lineage (NCBI taxonomy): Eukaryota > Metazoa > Chordata > Mammalia > Primates > Cercopithecidae > Mandrillus > Mandrillus leucophaeus. The sequence continues at coordinate 592,903 of NW_012110563.1, read as the reverse complement.
AAAGTTATTTACTATTATGAGGGTATAGGTATCAGGTAAACACAGCCATTCCAAATGGGAGAAATTGGCCAAAATGAAGAGGCTACAGGCCCCATGCAAGTCCAAAATCAAGCAGGGCAGTCAAATCTTAAAGCTCCAAAATGACCTCCTTTGACTCCACGTCTCACATCCAGGGCATGCTGATGCAAGAGGTGGGTTCGCATGGCCTTGGGCAGCTCTGTCCTGTGGCTTTGCAGGCTATAGCCCATCTCCCAGCTGCTTTCACAGGTTGGCATTCATTGAGTATCTGCAGTTTTTCCAGTTTCAGTGTGCAAGATGTTGGTGGATCTACCATTCTGGGGTCTGGAGGATGATGGCCCTCTTCTCACAGCTCCACTAGGCAGTGCCCCAATGGGGATTCCCTGTCGGGGTTTTGACCTCACATTTCCCTTCTGCACTGCCCTAGGAGAGGTTTTCCATGAGGGCCCTGTCCCTGCAGCAAACTTATTCCTGGACATCCAGGCATTTCCATACATCCTCTGAAATCTAGGTGGAGGTTCCAAAACCTCAATTCTTGACTTCTGTGCCACCGCAGGCTCAACATCATGTGGAAGATCCCAAGGGTTGGGGCCTCTGAAGCCTCTGAAACCACAACCTGAGCTGTACCTTGGCCCCTTTTATCTATGGTTGGAGAAGCTGGGATGCAGGGCACCAAATCCCTAGGCTGCACACAGCAGGCAGCCTATGGGCCCAGCTCATGAAACTATTTTTTCCTCCTAGACCTCCAGGCCTGTGATGGGAAGGACTGATGGGAAGGTCTCTGACATGCCCTGGAGATATTTTCTCCATTATCTTTGTGATTAACATCCACTGCCTTGTCACTGATGTAAATTGCTGCAGAAGGCTTGAATTTCTCCCCAGAATGTGGGCTTTTTCTTTTCTACTACATGGTCATGCTGCAAATATTTCAAAGTTTTATGCTCTGTTAACTTTTGAACACTTTGCTGCTTAGAATTTTTTTTCCACTAGATACCCTGAATTATTTCTCTCAACTTCAAAGTTCCACAGATCTCTATGGCAGCGGCAAAATGCCACCGGTCTCTTTGCTAAAGCATAATAACAGTCACCTTTGCTCCAGTTCCTAACAAGATCCTCATCTCCATCTGAGACCACCTCAGCCTGGACTTTATTGTCCATAGCACTATCAGCATTGTGGTCAAAGCCATTCAACAAGCCTCTAGGAAGTTTCAAACTTTCCCACATTTTACTCTCTTCTTCTGAGCCCTCCAAATTGTTTCAACCTCTGCCTGTTACCCAGTTCCAAAGTTGCTTCCACAATTTCAGGTATCTTTGAAGCAGTGCCCAACTACTCTGTACCAGTTTACTGAAATAGTCTGTTCTCATGCTGCTAATAAAGACATACCCGAAAATGGGTAATTTATAAAAGAAGGAGGTTTATTTGACTCACAGTTCAGGATAGCCAGGGAGGCCTCAGGAAACTTACAATCATGGCAGAAGGGGAAGCAAACATGTCCTTCTTTGCTTGGTGGCAGAAAGAAGAGGTGCCGACCAAAAGGGATAAAAGCCCCTTATAAAATCATCAGATCTCATGAGAATTCACTCACTACCAACAACAAGGCCTGGGGGTAATCATCCCCATGATTCAATTACCTCCCATGGGGTCCCTGCCATGATAGGCAGGGATTGTAGAAGCTACAGTTCAACATGACAGGTCATTGACAACTTTCAAATGAACAACTCTGGTAAAGAAGCTAAGACCAAATCACGATTCAGTGAGTACACAGAAACCTTTTGAGAAGATTGGCAGTAAAAGAAAGGAGAGGGCAAAGAAGTGTACAAACTATGAATAACCAAGAACAAGTTATTTTGTTCCAGGAGTGATCTGAATATTCTAATGGGAAGAAGGAAGATTTCTAGGGAGGAATAGAAAGATGATGCAAAGCAAAGAGGTGGTTATTAATGTTGCAAAGTGTTTTAATGAGATAATAGGAAATGAACTGCTCACGGCAAGTCATTCTGTTATCAGGGTCCATGAGATGATCCAGGAAAGTGAAGATTGGAGGAAGAATAGGAATCAAAAAGAAGAATCAGTTTGATAAGAAAGGGAGAGAAAAATGGGGATGATATGGACAATGAGACCACAAGAAGGAATTTTAAAGAGCCAGAAATACAGAAAAGAGAACAGTCTGAGAATCACAAATAGAAGAGCAATTTTCCAATACTTTTTTCCACAATTAAGAGCTCATATATGAGAGAAGCTAAAGAAGATAAGGATAAAATATCTTAATATTAAGTTTAGGTTTTTCTTTAGAGTAACATAGACTAGAAGATTCTCCATGAAGAGAGAAAATAAACAATGATCATGTATTATGGATACTGAGGATAATAAATCTTACCTCTCTCAGAGGATCATTGAGTTCATTGAGAATATTTTCCTCATCAAAGATTTTGCCTTGGTATCTATGTTCATAGTAATCATGTATCTTCTGACGCATATCAGCTGGTAACTTATGGAATGACATGTATTGTTCCACTTGCTTATACTGTAAGGAAAGAAAAATAAAATTAAAAAAACATTGTTAGGCTGTATGAGAAATCATATTATTTTGTTTGCTATATTTAATAACATTTGAATACTCAGTTAAAAAAAAAAGAAATCCTTTAAGATGAAGGAACCCGGGTCGAATGAACCTATTTCGTGTTACATAATGTATAAGGCATTTTATTTAGGTGAACATTTCCTGTAAAGAACTAAGATACTGTGGAAGGGAGTTAAGAGTGAATTTAAGGGAGTAACTACAAAAAAAAAAGCCAGTGATGGGGCAAAAACAAAATGTTATACCATTTTTTAAATTGAGTTCTGAAAGAAGTATGAAATTGATTGGCTCTTGGTTTTAAGAAAAATTTATAACTATGGAGAGTATAACAGGTTTTATCTTAGGCTTTTTAGCAAAAGATCAGAATCTAATTAAATTTGGAATTGACAGGTAGGGAGCTTGGCAGGTATTTGCAGATCATACATACTTCAGCAACACAGATGCCCTGTAAATTACTGAGAACTAAGAGACTGTAGCAGGCTTCCAATTTAGGATTTAGGAGAATATCATGGTGAGACTAGATCCAAATTACTGTATAGCTGAACGTTAGCTTATACACTGAAGTTCATTTAAACAAGTAGGCCTCAACTGTGATTTTTTTTAAGATCTGGGGAGGGCATTGCTTTTTTGACATATCTGCCTATTTATATTTATACACACATGCGCGTGCACACACACACACCCACGGGGGGGGGGAGAGAGAGAGAGAGAGAGAGAGAGAGAGAAAGAGAGAGAGAGAGAGACAGAGAGAGAGAGAATTTGTTTGTAAGTAGCATCCCTGCATCCTTGATAGTCAAACAGGACCATATAAGCATGGATATTACCTGGGTGCCTATTAGAAGAGAATAATTTCAAGCCTCATCCAAGACCAATGGAATAAGGATTTGCATCTTAAAAACCTCTCCAGATGACTCACGTGCATAGATATACACCTTAAAGTTTGAGAAACAATCCCTAGGTGTTTCAAAAGCAGGGGGTCATAAGACCACACATTGAAAAAAATTAATTAGGTTTAAAAATTTTGTTTCATTGTATAGATGACACTAGTACAAATTTTAATAGCTGGTAACACAACTGAATAAAGATGTCAAAATAATATTATTTCCTCATGTAACACACATTTGATATATCTTACATGGAAAAGATTTTCTGAAATATTTTCTTGATAACACAGCTCTGACTAGATCTAGGTCTCCTGAGCTTTGCCCATAATTATTGTAATTGTACTTGGTAATTGATAATAGACCTATCTAATGAGAAACAGCAACCCATTGTATTGCATTTCTTCATTTTTTCCTACATACTTTCATTTTGCAAAAAAAAAAAAAATATTGTTTGAACATTCTCTTTTGAACACTAGTACCCTCAAATGAAATATCACTTTGTCATGAGACTTTCTTTGATAACCAGACTGTCCATCAAACTATTTAAAGCCTGAAGGCCTATGTACATCTCTCTGAAGTAACTTGCTTGCTCGAACACTGCTTGGAGTGGTGAGAATCTGAAATCTTAGCTGACACACTGAAATCTTCATTTCTACTTTCTTTTCCATGCATCTCAGAAATACAAGGAACAGCACTGAAACTTAGTAGCATTTTATTCACTTTTGGGAATTTCGTGCCTGTATACAAAGGCCTACTAATCTAGGGAAAACATAATCTTCTCTACCTCTATCTCTGAATTAGGAAAATTAATCCTTTTGTAGCTAAGTACAAATATTATATATATAGTTATTTTATTTTTTATAAAACTCAGGGTTGATCTAATCTATTTGTTTTTCCTCACACAAGTCATTTAACCCTTCCAGACCTCATTTATTAATCAACAATAAGAGAGTATTTGACTAAATGATCTTCCTTTTCTTTTCAAACTAAAAATTTAAAGTTATATGACAATTTCTTATCATTTATTCATATTAAGTTTGAATTTTAAGCTATATTACTATTTTAAGCATTCATTGACTCATAGTAATTATTGATCTAGCAAACATTAAATGATTATTGTATGCCAGTAGTTCTGAAGGTGTGGTTGCCAAACCACCAATAGCACATGGGAATTCTTCAGAAACACACATTCACAGTCTCCACTCCAGACCTACTGAATCAGAAACTCTACATTTGAGACACAGCAGTACGTGTTTTGACAGGTCCTTCATGCACAAAAATGTCATAATCGTTGCTATATGCCAAGTACTGTGATATCTCAGGACATAAGGAAGCATACTTGAGTGAGCATGGCGGAAACAAAGTAAGTTTAGTTTTCAGCAAGTTAAGTTTGAGATGCCCATAGCACATCCTAATGCCTCTATGTAGGTCAGGCACTCAGAGAAGAAAATATATACAGCATCGGTGACTGAGAAGTCACTAAGGGAGGATGTGTCAAATGAGGAGAAAAGGCTAAAAAGCGGAACTTATGTTTTAAAAGTAGCTGGGCCAGAAGGTTGATTAAGTTAAGGGTATTGTTAATACCTGCCAAGGTGTGAGAGCAGAACCAGAAAAACATGATTAGAAAATCCAAAGAAGGATTAAGTTTCACAGGGGTTATGGTCAAAAGAAATCTATCCTAAGAAAACAGGTACTTAACAATGGGCAGTGAATTTGGAAATTAGGTAGTAATCTCTGTTAGAATACAACACACTAAAAATAGGAGCTTTTTCTTTTTGTCTGTTTCCCCACACCTAACAAGACTTGCAAGAATATATGAAAATACCACTTCCATGTGATGTGAATAAAAATAACAAACTATTCTTTGAAAAGGACACTTAGTAGTGGTAGTCAGACAGTGAAATAAACTAGATGTTACAAGTAATGCGTAAGTTGGCAAAGTCAAAAAATGATAAAATGGCATACTTTCTAATAGTTGTAGTAATATATTGTAAGCAAAATATGACTTAATACATTTAGAGGTCACGGACAAATAGATTTTTGAAAAGCAAGGATGCCAATACAATTCTTTGGAAACATAAGATCAAAAGTTTATTCCATCAGATCTAAATATACTATAAAATAATTACCACTTAAAATTCTAATATGTTTTTATTTTTAAAACTTTCTGTATAATTACAAAAATTTATAAAAGTATGCATGTACATGATTATTAAAAATGAGATCTAACAAGAGTGTTTATAAAGAGTGGCAAGGATCCACTTTCAAACCCACCAGTCTCACTTTTCCATGTTAAAAGGTGTTTAATTCATGTCATTAAGCAACATGCTTGTTTCCATTTCTTATATAATTACAGGCATTGTTTATAAACTAACTGTCATAAAATGGGGTTTTGCCACTTATAGTACCCCAAATCTTCCTTTCTCATGCTATAGCTATGTCACTAGTGTTAATTCTTACCCTAGCTTGCTTTGTACCTTTATGCACCATATTTGCTATTATTTCTTTTTCAGATAACTCTAAGATACTTTATCAGGTGAAAGTAAAAAAAACTCCCTCCTTCACTTCCATTTGAAGACTCCTGTCATCTCTATGTTATAACGTAAAGGTTGATTATAACTTTGTTCCTATAATTGAAACTTCCAAACTCCTAAAGTGTTAACATAACTCTGGCCATATAAATATTTATCACAAAGCCAAATGGTGTATTTGATGACATTTCCTTTCTTGCTCATCAGTGGATTAACAAGACTTGTTCATCCAGTGGACTTGTTAATCCTGCACTTGCTGATTATGTTTATTTCTTGAGTAATTAGCCTTTAATCTAGTATTATTTTTTCTAGCCTCCTTATCCCACCAGATAGACATCGAGTTTTTTCTTCAAAGATTTTCCTATAGAATTTCTCTTTACGACATCCTTGGTTTGGCTCAGTATTCCTAAATGCCATGTGTCTCTTTTGGTTTATTTATTCATGTTACTGGAAAAAATCCCCAAGTAAACAACTAAGAAAGATGGTATGTTTTCTGAATCTTTCTTGTCTGAAATTGTCTTTATTAAACTCTCAAAGTTGACTCTATATAGAATTAATTCTAAGTTGAACTCCTCTAGTTGGATGTTGAGACTTTGGATCTCAATTTGATCCTCTATGCTGCATTCGATTTTTTCCTTATCTTTATTTAATGTATTTAGTCTCTGCATTTTCCTCTACCTTTCTCTGCATTCCCTACATTGCCTCTATATTCCCCCAACATTTCCCCTACATTCTAGAATATTTTCTGAAATTCTTAGAAAACATTTTTAATTCCTCCTCCATGTTCATTGATCATTTATTTCTGTACTTTTAATATTTTTAGTTTAAAAATATACTAATATGAGATTTTTAAAAATGAGTTTTAGTCTGCCTTTTTTCTCCAAAATATGTGATATGTCTAAATGTGAATTCAAAATTATCCTCTAGATTTAGTTTCAGTAATGTCTTTGGTGACCTTTCCCTATATGTGTATGTTAGGAGTAGGGATCATACAAAGCAGACTGTAATGATTTGTGCTATGGTTTGGATAGCACTCTCCAAACTTCATGTTGAGATTTTATCCCCAGTGTTGTAAGTGGGATCTATTGGAAGGTATTTGGGTCATAGGGGTGGATCCCTCAAGGACAAAGATTATGCCCTCCCTCAGGTGTGAGTGAATTCTTACTCTATTAGTTCCCTAGGGAGCTTGGTGATAAAAAGATTCTGGCACCTCTTCCCTCTCTCTCTCTCTCTTGCTTCCTTTCTTACCATATGGTCTCTGCATACTCCTGCTCCTCTTCACTTTCTGCCATGAGTGGAAGCAGCCTGAGACCCTCACCAATACCGATGCCCAAACTTGAACTTTCCAGCCATCAGAATCGTGAGCCAAATAACCTTTCTTCTTTATTAATTACCCAATCTTAGGTTTTCCTCTCAGAAAAATGGACTAAGAGAGAGGATAATGGAAAATATAAGTGGCAATGGAAATGGTAAATATAATAACCATCATGCTCTGTCTATGACTGAGAACTAGAAGGATAATTGAAGGGAATAGAAGGCATGGCAAATGTAAGCAATCTAAAGAACTTTCAAATCACATTTATATTGTTTTTATATCCATGAAATTATACCCTTATTTATAAAACTGAAACACCTTAGTTTATCCCCTACTCCTTCATCTCAATCCTTACAATATCACCAAATTATGTAAGTTTTACCTACCAAAATTTTCAATAATTTTCCATTTCTCTGCATCAACATTCTAGTCAAAGCTACTCTCTCTCCTTCAACTCATAACCAGCTTCTTAACTACATTCACTGTACCTGTTTATACATGTCTTCCTCCAACTCTAACTCATTTTCCATGATTCAAACAGGACATCTTTTAAACATGTTAATCTAATTGACACCCCTAAAGGAAACTAAAAATATTTCACCCCAAAATATACCTCTTTGACATATTTTGAGTTGGCTGTTCAGAGGGCCTGCAGACAAGAATAGCCCTACAAAGGTGTCTTTTGTGGAGAGATTTGCATCTGTGGACTAAATAAAGTGAAATAAACAACAGATGCAAGCAGGCTTTTCCTGAGGCCCACCTTGTCAAGGTCCTGTAAGATTAACAGAGAGTCTGACACCTTTTAAGATCTGACAGAGAAACATTTACCATAGGCTATCACCTGTTCTTTCTAAGGGCTGCTACCTGTACATCTGCACAACATTGCCTTTACCCCACGCCTTTCTTCTTCTGCTCTACCTCTGACAATCTGTCTTGGCATGCTATAAGCCCCTATTCTTTCTGTAACCCCAAGATGGTATAAAAGCATCAATAATCTGGCATTTCTTTGAGTTCTCACATTTTGTATGACTCCTGTACATACATGTGCAGATAACAAATTTGTATGCCCTTTTTTCCTATTAATCTAGTACCAGTTTGTGTTATAGAGTCAAATTACAGGTCTTCAGGAATAATTTTATGCACTTTACATTCCTGGAAGACAGGGATAAGAAGTTGTACTTCCCATTGTATTAGAAGAGCAAATCACATAAATTGAAAAATATCAAATTATTAATAATTACTCATCAAATCAGATGGAACTTTAAGTTTATGATTCTAACCCCATGTCTCAAATCTATAAAATACTGCCTATAAGAAGTTAACTTTTTACTTTCAGGAAGCATATATATATATCTATATATACACACACACACACACACACACACACACACACACATAGATAGATGTATCACCTGATTTATAATATCTCAAGATAATTTTACAGTGTAGCACATGCCCACAGTAGAGTCTTGCCTGTGGGGTATCTATATGTACATTGGCATCAATACACACCATCTATTATTTTTGTGAAACACAAGTTAATATGTTTTTTAAAAAGGCAAAAGACTTTTTGGTGAGTGATGGAACTAATTTCCATGTTCAAATAAATCATAAATGCTACATTAATTAGCTATTTGAAAGTAGGCTACACTATAGAGCTTATTTAAACTTTATTTCTAGGACAATCTATAGTATCAGATGAAAGCTATAGACCCTCATTTGCCAAAATAAACATGCATGAAAATGTGTTATGATTTCAAGGGTGTTTACACATATCTGAGTGTCAATTTAAAAATATCTGAGTATCCTAATCGACCACATTAAGTTTTATTGGCATTGTAAAACTCCATGAGTGCTGGAACCAGTGGTGTCTGTGTTTAATCTACTCTATATTCTTGACTTTTGACTTTGAGTATATATATTTTTTAACTTTTCAGTTTTTCAGTTTTTTTATATGTCAATTTGAGATGATAATATCTAACATACTGGGTGCTGTGAGAATTAGTAGTGATACCGAATGTATGTTATGTGATAAATAAATAATAAATGGTAATTATTAGAAAAATCATTAAAAAGCAAACAGGTTAAAAATCCAGTTGAGTAAAAATATATGTCTCATTCTCAATATAAACACAGCAATGCTAAAATAGTCTCTGAAGTGACATTTTTCTTACAGAATTAAAAAAACTGTAAATTTTATATTCCAGTGACTACATGTGTTTTAAATGTAATTTGACAAATAATAATAAATAATAAGAAAATATTTAAAATTGTTTACTCATCAAAGACCAACAATTAACTTTCCTTTTAACTTTTTTATGTTTAAGTAAATTATCATTGGGTTTATGACTAATCTATCTTAATTTTTACCAAGAAAAATTCTAGTATTGCCAGCTATTTACACAGCAATTGAAGCCATAAATTCTCTTTATTATCCTACATATAAGATACATAAATTCATATAGAAAAGCTGGGTAATATGCTAATTCGTTTAACAAGTATTGTTTCTATAATTTTCGAAGCAAGACTGAATCATTTTCAAGAACTATGCTATAAATACAGCAACATCTTCAATGCATATCTTTGAGAATTTTTTTTTTCTTAGCAAAAATGTGTCACTGGTTATTTTATGAAAAAGTTTTAAATTGCATAGTCTTTACATAGTAAGTCATATAATCATAAAAAATAACATGAAATCTTCCTGAATTTGATTTTCAATAAAACAAATGGAAAAACAAAAAAACAAACAAAAAAAAACTAAAGGAAAATCACAAATGAAGGAAAGCAGGTAGTTTAGAGATTTGTTTGTTTTTTAGCAGAAGTTTGAGTCAGATACTCCTATTTTATCTTCATTTTATATTTCCTTTTTTGGAAAGCTGGGTAACAAAACGTAGATTTTTCTATGGAATAATGAATTCTTTAGCTCTCAAAATATGGAAAAGCTTTTTTGAAATAAAATATGTATCTACTTTGCATGGAAAACAGTCAAAATTCCAACTGAATGTAATTTTATTTTATTTTATTTTATTTTATTTGTTTTGTTTTGTTTGGTTTTTCTCTGAGATGGAGTTTCACTCTTGATGCCCAGGCTGGAGTGCAATGGCATGATCCTGGCTCACTGCAACCTCAGCTTCCCGGGTTCTAGCGATTCTCCTTCATCAGCCATAGCTGAGATTACAGGCATGCACCACCATGCTCAGCTCATTTTGTGTTTTCAGTAGAGCGGGGTTTTACCATGTTGGTCAGACTGGTCACTGTAACCTCGGCCTCCTGGGTTCTAGCTATTCTCCTGCCTCAGCTGAAGCTGGGATTACAGGCATGCACCACCATGCCCAGCTAATTTTGTATTTTCAGTGGAGACGGAGTTTCACCATGTTGGTCAGAGTGGTCTTGAATTCCTGACCTTAGGTGATCCACCTGCCTTGGTCTCCCAAAGTGCTGAGATTACAGGTATGAGCCACCTTGCCTGGCCCCAACCCAATGTAATTTAAAAATATTTGTAGAAAATATTACAAGTAAAACGTGTTATTCTTCCATTCAGAATAACCTCTTCCAACATAAATAAACATTTGCTTTCTTGCTTATAGAACTTAGCTATCCATTCAGATATTTCACAAGAAACTATACTTTCATCTATGTAAAAATGCAAGATTCAAAAGAACTTGGAAGTTATTTACACTACATAGTTTTTCATTTATCAATTATTATTATTATGTTTTTATTTGAAAATGGCCAGGTTGAGCATTGTTTTTGAAAAGTCAAATTTAACACTGTTTAAGACTTAACTAAGCATGTAATTGAAAAACCAGTGATGATGAGACTTTAGTGTATTTAGCAATTAGAAGAGAATCTTTGATTACAAAGCAAGTAAATTGTCCATCTAAAACATCTTTAGTATGTTAATTTATTTGTAATTATGGAGTAAGAGTCAAGCATTAGATGATTGGTAGAAGTAGAAACAATCATTATAACCATTGTAACACTGCTAAATGTGTGCTTGAATATTTTTAAAATCCTTTAGTTTTCCTGCTCTAAATGACTTTAAACTTTATTACTATAGTTTTGCTTGGTGTGTTTGTTTGTGTGTGTGTGTGTGTATCTGTGTGTAGGGAAATGATCTGGCCCTGAACTGAACAAGAGTATGGACTGATATAACATGCCTACCGTGGTTAACTCAATCTCTCTTCCATTTTTTTTTAAATTGAACATTTAAAGCATTTTATGCTGTCTCAACTTTCCTATTTCCTTCCCTCAACAGTTTCTTTCACTCACAGATGACTTTACATAGAATTTCAAAAAGAAACAGAAGCTTTTACTTAATATCTACTAACTCATTTAGAGAGAAACTTATTTTTTCTCCTTCTGTCCTTATTTCTCTTATAAACAATGAAAGAAGTGTTTCTCATTCCATTTAAAGCTACTCTTTCAGCTGTGTTTGAATGTCCAGTTACAATAATTAAAATCATAACCATATCTAACCCTTGGATATTAAATGCTATTTTCCTGACTCTCGACTAAACCTTCTACTCATATTTACCTACTTAATCCTCACAACAACATTAAGAGATTGCTATCATTATCTTCATTTTACAGATAATGAAATTGAGGCACAGAGAATTTAAATAACTTGTATAAAGTCACACAGCTAATTAGTGCTGAAGCCAGGATTTGAATCCAGGGAATATGGCTTCAGACTCTGTGCTCTTATTTATTACATGACATTCTTGTCATCAATAAATGACTCTACTAATCACAAGTAGCCCTCTACTTACCAAACTATTTTTCTTCTCTCCTTTCTCAACCAATTTCTTGAAAGTGTGGTCTACTTTCATTATCTAACTTTGTACTTCTCATTAAAACCTTTAATTAAAGCTTCCATTCCTTCTATTTCACTAATAATACTCTCACATTTCCATTATTTCCTGATTACTGCCATGATACTTAATTAGATATTTCACAAATATATATATATATATTTGTGATCTGAATATATATCATACATACATATACATATATATATATTTATATATATTTGTTATCTGAATAGTACTGAACACCGGTGGTTAACACTATTGATGTCCCATGCAACACCACTATCCTTGCAAGCTGACCCACCTCTGACCTCAACTGTACCAATGGTGGAAAGTCCATCTCAGGATTTTTGCATCAGGGCTCTCCGGGAACTCTAGAAAACTTGCTCAGCTCAACCTACAGTTGCATGAACTTTTTGCGGGGTAAGGAGAGGTGTATGTTACACCACATAAGGCAACGTTCAACCAATGAAGGACTGGAGTCTCCAGATTAATAACAGCCCCTATCCTTCAAGTATAAGGTTCATTCTACACAGTTCCTCAGAGAGTGTCAGTAGGACTCAGCCCCAATTGCCTATAACTAAAAAAAACCCCTCAATAATATATCTTTCATTAGATTTCCCTTTTTCCTGGTGATATGGTTTGGCTGTGTCTACATTCAAATCTCAACTTGAATTGTATCTCTCAGAATTCCCATATGCTGTGGGAGGGATCCAGGGGGTGGTAATTAAATCATGGGGGCCGGTCTTTCCTGTGCTAGTCTTGTGATAGTGAATAAGTCTCACGAGATCTGACAGGTTTATCAGGGGTTTCTGCTTTTGCTTCCTCCTCATTTTCTTTTGCCATCACCAAATAAGAAGTGCCTTTCTCCTCCTGCCATGATTCTGAAGCATTCTCAGCCATGTGGAACTATAAGTCCAAGTAAACCTCTTTTTCTTCCCAGTCTCGGGTATGTCTTTATCAGCAGCCTAAAAATGGGCTAATGCACATTGTCTTACTACTCCTGTTTCGTAATCCTGATTCTTAAAATTCTTCCTCAATAAATTACCCACCCCAAATTCTTTTATTAGGCTCTGCTACTAGGAGATTCCAAACTAAGACAGTATTACAAACTGAGTCCTTCCTCCTAAGACATCTTTTCCTGTGGCTTCTCCATCCACATATGGTTCTGACTTTCCTGTTTCATCTTTGGCTGCCCTTTGAAGTCTCATTTGTTGGCATCTTTTAATAGTTGGTATTTCCAAAGACTATGCCCAAGGCCTTCTTTTCTTTTCACCTTACATATTTTCCTTGGGCAATCCTTCCCACTTACATGACTTCGGTTACTATCAATATACCACCAATCCTCAAGTCAATGGTCCAGCAGAGACCAAATCCCTGGTCTCGACTTGTAAGCTTGTCTTCCCTTTCAACATCTACTCATACAACATGTTTCACGAGCACATCAAACGCAAAATTGAAATTGTCTTAGTTTTTCCTGAATGTCTTCTCTATCCAACCTACAACCTAAGCTATAGACTTGATTTTGAGTACACTCATTTCTCTGTTTCCAATGTATTTTACTTTTAATTTTCATAAGCTAACCACCTTGTCATTTGGGAGTTAATTTGTAACGCCACTTTCTCTGAGTAATTTTCCCTAATGCTTGTCTTAAATGTTAACGTAAATTAAAATAATATGAGAATCTTGTTAACATGAAGATATACATTCAGTATGTATGGGGTTGAAACTGAAATTTTAGTATTTCTAACAATATTCTAGATGATTCTAATGCTGGTAGTAAGAGAATTACAGTAGTTGAGATTTATATTAGATTAGATGAGCTATTTATTCTCCTATAACATCAAGTATTTCCCATGCATTGGCTGTTTTCACACTATCATAATTTCTATTGAAATTATCTGTGTTCTTTGCTACAACAGCTTCCTGAAGGTGCTCAATAATTAATTAATATGTCCTAAAATATTATTTATTGTCAAACATATTTAGTCTTTGTTGAAAATAAGCTTTGAAGTACTTTTAAAAAATAAAAGTGCCATTTTTCATATGATCAAATATATGTAAAGCATTTAAACTCTTTTACACATTTTTATTTTTATTTTTCATGTTATATTTAGGGAATTCATCTGTTTGTTTGTTATATGGGTATTACATGCATAATGGTGGTGATTGGGCTTCTAATGTACCCATCACCAAAATATTGAACATAGTACTCAATAGGTAATTTTTCAACCCTCACCCACCTCCTATTCTTCACCCTTTTGGAGTCCTCAAAGACTATTATCTCTATCTTTAGGTCCATATGTACTCATTGTTTAGCTCACATTTATAGGTGAGAACATGATATTTGATTTTCTGCCTCAGAGATATTTCACTTAGAATAATGGCCTCAAACTCCATGTTGCTGCAAAGGACATGATTAAATTATTCTTTATGGCTGTATAGTATTCCATACATATATACCCACATTTTCTTTATCCATTCAACTGTTGGTGGATACTTATGTTGGTTCCATGACTTTGTCATTGTGAATAGCACTGTGATAAATATATGACTACAGATGTCTTTTTAATAGAATTATTTATTTCTTTTTGGGTAGATACCAAGCACTGGGATTACTGGGTTGAATAGTAGTTCTATTTTTAGTCCTTTGAGAATCTCCATATTGTTTTACTTTTTTTTTTTTGATTTTTTATTTTTTTATTATACTTTAAGTTCTGGGGTATATGTGCACAATGTGCAGGTTTGTTACATAGGTATACATGTGCCATGTTGGTTTGCTACACCTATCAACTCCTCATTTACATTAGGCATTTCTCCTAATGCTATCCCTCTCCCAGCCCCCCACCCCCCAACAGGCCCTGGTGTGTGATGTTCCCCTCCCTGTGTCCATGTGTTCTCATTGTTCAACTCCCACTTATGAGTGAGAACATGTGGTGTTTGGTTTTTTCTTCTTGTGTTACTTTGCTGAGAATGATGGTTTCCAGTTTCATCCATGTCCCTGCAAAGGACAGGAATTCATCCTTTTTATGGCTGCATAGTATTCCATGGTGTATATGTGCCACATTTTCTTTATCCAGCCTATCACTGATGGACATTTGGGTTAGTTTCAAGACTTTGCTATTGTGAACAGTGCTGCAATAAACATATGTGTGTGTGCATGTATCTTTATAGTAGAATGATTTATAATCCTTTGGGTATATACCCAGTAATGGGATTGCTGGGTCAAATGGTTTTTCTAGTTCTAGATCCTTGAAGAATCGTTGTCTTCCACAATGGTTGAGCTAGTTTACAGTCCCACCAGCAGTGTAAAAGTGTTCCTATTTCTCCACATCCTCTCCAGCATCTGTTGTTTCCTGACTTTTTAATGATCACCATTCTAACT
>NW_012110563.1:576970-577330 GCF_000951045.1 Mandrillus leucophaeus | reverse complement strand
CCAGCATCTGTTGTTTCCTGACTTTTTAATGATCACCATTCTAACTGGCGTGAGATGGTATCTCATTGTGGTTTTGATTTGCATTGCTCTAATGATCAGTGATGATGAGCATGTTTTCGTAAGTTTGTTGGCTGTATAAATGTCTTCTTTTGAGAAGTGTCTGTTCATATCCTTCACCCATTTTTTTGATGGGGTTGTTTGTTTATTTTCTTGTAAATTTAAGTTCTTTGTAGATTCTGGATATTAGCCCTTTGTCAGATGGATAGATGGCAAAAATTTTCTCCCATTCTGTAGGTTGCCTGTTAACTCTGATGATGGTTTCTTTCACTGTGCAGAAGCTCCTTTTTTTTTTTTTTTTAA
>NW_012110563.1:493807-576762 GCF_000951045.1 Mandrillus leucophaeus | reverse complement strand
ATTTATAATCCTTTGGATATATACCCAGTAATGGGATGGCTGGGTCAAATGGTATTTCTAGTTCTAGATCCTTGAGGAATTGCCACACTGTTTTCCACAATGGTTGAACTAGTTTACAGTCCCACCAACAGTGTAAAAGTGTTCCTATTTCTCCACATCCTCTCCAGCACCTATTTCCTGACATTTTAATGACTGCCATTCTAACTGGTGTGAGATGGTATCTCATTGTGGTTTTGATTTGCATTTCTCTGATGGGGAGTGATGATTAGCATTAAAAAAAAAACTTCTAATGATACAGTAGAAAGAAACTTTTCTTTTCCTCAAAGGCAGGTAATATGCCTTAAGTAGTTGAAAGATTCATAACTTAGTTTACTAAATTTTAACTTAAATGACCTCCCATTTAATTTCCTAAAATTAGATGATTAAGGACATAATGTTTCATAAATTATAAACCCAATTAGCATAAATCTAGAGATAATATTTCACACCAGGTCTAAATCTACTAGGCTATCAAAGATTGCAGCTTTTATAGCAATAATTTAGATAAGTTTGGGTGATTAAAATGGTGCAAATATTTTGAAAATGTGGGTGCACTGATTGTTGTTACATTATAGCATTTGTGTGTGTGTGTGTGTGTGTATGTGTGTGTACATTCTCTTCTTTGTATGCTATATGTGTGTGTGTGGGGGGTAATTCTTCAATAAAAAATGGAAATTTAATTATGTTTAACCTCCATTGGGAAGATATATTCACTATCTGCAATAAATAGTTCAGTGATTTTTAAGAAATAATGCATTCCTAATGTCCTTTTTCCACAGCCCCAACAATTTTTTTAAGTTTTTAGTGATAAATGATAAATTATTATGTAAGCCCTGTATATATATGTAAGTGCATTAAAAGCAGTAATAGCTTAAAACAGGACATTGTTTAAATATCATTAATCTTCTACTTCATTATTTTAATCAAAATGTTTCTTAGCATTAGTAACAGCTTGATTTACATTTGTAAATCTCTCTAGTTTGTTTGTAATGCAACTGTTTCTATCTTATTGTTCATAGCTTTCCAAATTTAAAGCAACTGAGCATCTGAGGATATGTATAATTACTAAGTGTAAATATAATCCGAAGAATAATTTTTAAATGACTCACCAGCACATTACCATGCAGAAGCAACATATCTGATGAAGAAAGGAGCATTTATAATGCTTAAGTTTTATCTTTGTTTGTATTTGTTTTTCAAAAGTGAAAAATTCTAACAAAGATATTCCTTCAGTACAAATTAAAAACCTGATTTTATTTACATTCATAATATGAAACAAGATCAAAATAGATGTTATTACGGTACTTATCAAGTCTGAATGATGTGGTATTAAGAATTAATGAAGAAGAATACATAAATATTAAGAAGATTTAGTCAACATCTATGTTTCAGATCTAAGTATTGATTGGTTATCAGTCTCAACATAAATCAATTTGAATTTGTGTGCTAATCCAATGGGGGAAGTGACAACATATAAACAGTATAATAATCATTAGTCAGTACCTACTAAAGAGTAAGGAGATGTTATTAGAAGAAAGTGCAAAGTGTTGCACAGCAGAATAAGAAAAATCCTGGTCCTTGAGTCTTAAGTTAGAAATCGAGTCTTATTTAAGTAAGATCCATATTGGTGAATATCAATGATTTATAGCAAAAGAATTATACACATATATGTATGTATTTTGTATATACACATGTCAACATACAGAAATATGAATTTCAGAATGTAAATCTATAGATAATAGTTTGAATTGACAGTGAGTTTTCAGTTACCTGTTGACAGTGCTTTGAATTTGATAGCAACTCAGGAAAGTATCACAGCCATGATGCATGATGTTATCAGTGGTAAGAGGACAATTTCAGAAAATCATTAACAGAGTTTGTAAAAGAAAATTGATCCAAACTTTCTCAACTTGGCTAGTATGAAACTAATAGTCATTGGTTGATCTAAATCTAAAATTTGACTGGCTTTTCAGAACAGGCCACCATCGTAACTTCCAAAATAATTTTCCTGAAGTAACGAGAGAAGACAAAGAACTTCCAATCTAACTAGAATAAATTCAAAAGTACCTTATTAAAATTAGAACCATTCATCAGTACAAAACAAAACAAAGTTTCCAGGTAAACTTCACAATAATAATTGTGAGCAGCTGTTTACTAAAAATTTAGGGACCTAAAACAAAGCCAGTGGTTTCAGATAAAATAAGGGTGAGTCAAGACAAATGTGTTATCAAGCAGGAAGTGAACTGGCTGTTATGGGTCATGAAAAGTGAAGAAGTGAAATTCAAGAAATGGACCAACAGGTTACTGGATATCTACAGTCAAGATGAGGTGAGAAGAGAGCAAAACAAAGGAGTTTCCAGTTGTGTTCCACTCAAACTATAAAGGAAGCAGGAGCTTACACTATTCCTGACAATCAATACTTTTTTTGTTAATTTATTTTAATAGAAAAATAGTAGATTCTGTTTCAATTAATACACAATTTATGTTCTCACATTATAAGCAATTTCTCAAAATCAGTTGTGGCTGCAAAATAATGATACTAATTTGATCTTTTCTTCTTGTGTTTGCCAAGCTGAGTGATATTAAGGAGATACATTTAATCCATAGTCACTGCTAATGAACATATTTTTAGTCAGGTGTTTAACCAAGCAACGAGAAAATTATGGCAAAATATAATAATTTTTCCTATAGTTAAGATGGGGGGCTAAGGATGGGTTATATACATTTAAATAGAAATGATAAATAATAGAATAATTTGATTTGGAAATTATTCTAGTGCACTACTTCTCTTCTATATCAACATTCATTGATAGAGAATGTTGTTCTCTCCCAGTTTTATGGCTTTAGACTCTATATATACTGGTAAGACCTAAATATGCATTTCTAGGCTATACTACTCCATTAGATCAAGATTGATATACTAAATGGCCTAATTGGCATCTCCACGTAGGTATGTACTGAAGATTTAAGATTTAACACATCCAAAGCTGAAATCCTTCATCGAAACCTCATCTTACTATTGTCTTCTGCATATCATATGAGTTTCCACCAGGAGCTGGGGCCAAAAATGTAAAGTTTTTGTTTTGCCATATTTTTTTGTCTCATACACTGCTTCTGTCAGCAAATTTTATTGGATGTACTATTTTCTCCATTACAGCTTCATTGAAGTATAATTTATATATAATCACATCCATACAATTAAGTGAACATTTTCATGAGAAATCATCATCATGTGGAGGTTTTAGAATGTTTCCATCCGTTCCAAAAGTTCCCTCATTCACCTTCATGGCTAGGTCATATTCCCTCCCCTGGTCCCAGGAAATCACTGATCTGCTTTGTTGTCACTCTTATTTTTCCTGTTCTAGAATTTTACATAAATAGAATAACATTTATTCTTTTTCATGTGGCTTTTTTTTCACCGAGGACAATGTTTCCAAGATATAGCCATGTTGTTGCATATATCCGTAGATACTTTTTCTTTATTTCTGAATAATATTCCTGGATCTATTCTTATAACGTTTTCACCTATTCATTTCTATCGCTACAAACAGCCCAGTTTACTATCAATTTGTATGTGTATGATTGTGATAGCCTTCTAATTGGCTTCTTTGTTTCCCCTTTTGACCGCTCATAATTCATTCTTAACTCAGTATCTAGTATTATCCTTCTAAAATGTAAATCTGCCCATGGTATAATTTTGTTTAAACCTTCCAGGTATTCCAGACTTAGACGGAAAGCCAAAATATTTCAATAACCTGTATGGGCATATGAAACACAGCCTCTCATGGCCTATCCTATTACTGTCCTTGCTCACTCAGCCCCAGCCTGATTGGTACTCTCAAGCCTGGAAGGAGAGTGGGGAGCACAATAGTAACAGAGAAATCAAGGAATAGATATTTCATATCTGCCTGCATCATCAGTATTCTTCAGTGGTAAGAAATTTAAAACTATAATATTAAAATAATACAGATTAGAGAAAATTCTGTAAAAATTGAACTTTTGAATACATTTTCAAATTAAGACAAGTGACATTAGTTTATGCTCCAAAACACTCCAGTGTATGTGTCTAAATATCACTGCATTTTAGTTTTACTTGGTAAAGGAGTGTGAACATTATTGACTTGATTAATTATTTCAGATCATGAGCATAAATAAATGTAATTATAGCTCAAGCTAAAATAAGATAACTAAGAGGTACGAGAACCTCTAGGAATAAATAATGTTAGCTCCGTATTTTCTTAAATCAAGTTTTCAAGTTTGTAAATAACAATAAAAAAATAGCAGGAACAAAATATACTGTGCTATAAGACTTGATGTATGACTGGAATTATACTTTTACTGGGATTGAAATAAAAAGAAACCTCACAGTTAATTTTTTCTTGGGAAAAATTATTATGGTATGACAGTCATATTTTCTTTGAAAATAAAATAGCATATATATGTTTTCACTGTTAATGGAGTATATTAAACTACTGCAATGTGAAACATATAAGATTGTTTTTGTTCTTCAAATAGACAATTTTATATAAAACTACAAACAATTACCAAATTTGACTAAAAACAGACATATTTATCCAATATTATCAAATTTAAAAAAATAGTTTAAAAATCTGAAAATATAAAGATATTAACTGAAAAACTGGATTTATAGGTACTCCCAATTTTCCTGCCTTAAAAATAATGTCCCATTACATTAATTTTTTCTATATTAAAACAGATATTTTAGTGGGCCAGAAACATTGAGCATATATTCAACATACTATTCTAAGTCATACTAGAAAACAGCACATATACACCTTGTTTCACAGTCTTCTGAACTTCAACATCAGAGTTTTGAAGAAGAGACAACCTTCCTTATTGCTACCTTTATAAATTAAAAAATAGAAACTAAATGTGTAAATAATAGAACCTAAATATTTTTCTTTTTTTCTTTTTTTATTATACTTTAAGTTCTAGGGTACATGTGGATAACGTGCAGATTTGTTACATATGTATACTTGTGCCATGTTGGCGTGCTGCACCCATCAACTCGTCAGCACCCATCAACCTGTCTCTTATACACATCTAGATGTGTATAAGAGACAGGCTCTAAATTTCCCTCTACACACTGCTTTAAATGTGTCCCAGAGATTCTGGTATGTTGTATCTTTGTTCTCATTGGTTTCAAAGAACATCGTTATTTCTGCCTTCATTTCGTTAGGTGCCCAGTAGTCATTCAGGAGCAGGTTATTCAGTTTCCATGTAGTTGAGCAGTTTTGATTGAGTTTCTTAGTCCTGAGTTCTAGTTTGATTTCACTGCGGTCTGAGAGACAGTTTGTTATAATTTCTGTTTTTGTACATTTGCTAAATATTTTTCTTAATGTTCAAAGGTTTTTTTTAAGGCCACAGAGCTAGCTACTGTCATGCTCGAGCAATAACTAGAAATATTTTCCCCTGATTGTAGAATGGTATTCTTACTCTTTACTGACACAAAATGCATAAAAATGTTAACGATAAATATCGTTTTATGTGCACACACTCTAAAAGAAGTAATGGCAGTATAGTGACGGTGGAGCTAAATTGAACATTTAAAAATGTAAATTTTAAAAATTCTTTTTACTGATTCTCCATAAATATGTATATTTTGAGTAGTGTGGTGATTTTATTTGCTAGGATAAGCAAAGAAGAGGAGACAAATATATCAAAGCTAGACAAGAAAAGATTACAGACGTTGGGACATATATTGGGTAAGCTGTGGACAATGAGAATTTTGAAAAGCAGTCTTAAGATACAACATACCAGAATCTCTGGGACTCAGCTAAGGCAGCGACAAGAGGGAAGTTTATAGCACCAAATGTCCACATTGAAAGTTAGAAATTAATAACCTAAAATTACAACCAGAGTATTTAGAGAAACAAGAGCAAATCAACCCCAAAGCTAGCAGACAGGAAATAACCAAAATCAAAGCTGAACTGAACAAAACTGAAATAGTAAAAACCATACACAAGTTCAATGAATCGTGGAGTTGGTTCTTTGAAAAAATTAATAAGATGATAGACCACTAGCTAGACTAATAAAGAAAAAAAGAGAGAAGATCCAAATAAAAATTCAAAAATGACAAAGGGGATATTACCACTGATGCCACAGAAACACAAAATCCTGGTTGGGTGCGGTGGCTCATGCCTGTAATCCCAGCACTTTGGGAGGCCGAGGTGGGTGGAGGATCACAAGGTCAGGAGTTCGAGACCAGCCTGGCTAACATAGTGAAACCCCATCTCTACTAAAAATTAGCTGGGCTTGGCGGCGGACGCCTGTAATCCCAGGTACTCGTGAGGCTGAGGCAGGAGAATCACTTGAACCCAGGAGGCGGAGGTTGCAGTACGCCAAGATAGCACCATTTCATTCCAGCCCGGGTGACAGTGAGAGACTTTGTCTCAAAAAACAAAAACAAAAACAAATAAACAAAAACAAAACAAAACAAAACAAAAAACCACACACAAGTTGTATATGTGCTGTTTTCTACTATTTATATATCATATATATATATATATATATATATATATATATATCCCTCAGAGACTACTGTGTTGAAGAAATGGGTAAATTCTTGAACACATACAACCTCCCAAGACTGAATCAGGAAGAAATGTAATCCTTAAACAGACCAATAATGAGTTTCAAAATTCAATCAGTAATAAAATCCTACCAACCACAAAAAGCCCAGGACCAGACAGATTCACAGCCGAATTCTACCACATGTATAAAGAAGTGCTGGTACCATTTCTACTTAAACTGTTCCAAAAACTGGGGGAGGGACTCCTCCCTAACTTGTTCTATGAGGCCAGCATCATCTTGATACCAAAACCTGGCAGAGACAACAAAAAAGAAAACTTCAGGTCAATATGCTTGATGAATGCAGATACAAAACTCCTCAACAAAATAATTGCAAACCAAATTCAGGAGCACATCAAAAAGCTAATCCACTACAATCAAGTAGGCTTTATCCCTGGGATGCAAGTTTGGTTTCACATGTGCAAATCAATAAACATGATTCATAACACCAACTGAACTTAGAAAATGTTATTTCAATACATTCAGAAAGGGGTTTTGATAAAATTAAACATCCATTCATATTAAAAGCCATTGACAAACTAGGTCTTGAAGGATCATACCTCAAAATAATAAGAGCCATATATGACAAACCCATAACCAGCATCATACCGAAAGGGCAAAAGCTGAAAGTATTCCCCTTGAAAACCAGCAAGAGAACCATGCCTTCTCTCACCACTCCTATTCAAAATAATACTGGAAGTCCTAGCCCAAGCAATCAGGCAAGAGAAATAAAGAAAAGGCATCCAAACAGGAAAAGAGGAAATCAAACTATCCCTGTTTGCAGAAAATATGATTCTACACCTAAAAATCCCCGCAGTCTTTGCTCAAAAGGTACCTGATGTGATAAACAACTTTAGCAAAGTTGTGGGATACAAAATCAATGTACGGAAATCAATAGCTTTCCTATACATCAACAACATCCAAGCTGACAGACAAATCAAGAACGCAATACCATTCACGATAGCCACAAAAAGTATAAAATACCTAGGAGTACAGTCAGACAGGGAGGTAAAAAATATCTACCATGAGAACTACAAAACACTGCTCAAAGAAATCAGAGATTACACAAACAAATGGAAAAACATTTCATGCTCATGATAGGATCAATACCGTTAAAATGGCCATACTGCCAAAAGCAATTTGCAGATTCAATGCTATTCCTATCAAACTGCCAATAACGTTCTCCACAGAATTAGAATAAACTATTTTAAAACTCCTCTGAAATTTAAAAAGAGCCTGAATGGCCAAGACAACCCTAAGCAAAAAGAACAAAGTTGGAGCCATCACATTAACCAAAGTCAAACTATACTATAAGGCTACAGTAACCAACACAGCAGAGTAAATAGGTTCAACCCTAAGCAAAAAGAATAAAGCTGCAGGCATCACATTATTCAAAGTCAAACTATACTATAGTTTGTGGAAGGCAGCGTGGTGATTCCTCAAAGAACTTAAAACAATATCACCATGTGACCCAGGAATCCTATTATTTGGTATATACTGAAAGGAATGGAAATAATTCTATGGTAAAGACACATTCACATATATGCTTATTGCAGCACTATTCACAATAGCAAAATAATGGAATCAACCTAAATGTCCATCAATGGTAGACTGGATAAAGAAAATGTGGTACATATACACCATGGAATACTACACAGCTATAAAAAAGAACAAGATCATATCTTTGTACAAACATGGATGAAGCTGGAGACCATTATCCTAAGCAAAGTAACACAGGAACAGAAAACCGAATATCTCATTTTCTCATGTATAAGTGGGGACTAAACAATGACAACACATGGATGCAAAGAGCAGAACAACAAACACCAAGGCCTATTTGATGGTAGAGGGTGGGAAGAGGGAGAGGATCAATACACTAACTGATACAAACTATGTTTAGTACCTGGTGGATAGAAAAATATGTACACCAAACCCCTGTGACATGCAGTTTAGCTATATGACAAACCTCCACAGACTGCACATGTACGCATGAACCGAAAATACGTTTTAAAAAATCACATGAAGAAAAAAACTTCTATCTATCTATACATGGTTATATATATATACACACACACACACTATATATATATGTGTGTGTGTGTGTGTATATATGTGTGTGTGTGTGTGTATATATATACTCAAAGTTGAACTATACTATAGTTTGTGGAAAGCAGTGTGGTGATTTCTCAAAGAACTTAAAACAGGATCACCATTTGACCCAGGAATCCTATTATTCAGTATATACTCAAAGGAATGGAAATAATACATATAATATAATATAATATAATATAAAGAAATTGGTAAATTACTGAACACATACAACCTCCCAAGACTGAATCAGGAGGAAATGTAATCTTTAAACAGACCAATAATGAGTTTCAAAATTCAATCAGTAATAAAATCCTACCAACCACAAAAAGCCCAGGACCAGATAGATTCACAGCCGAACTCTACCACATGTATAAAGAAGTGCTGGTATCATTTCTACTTAAACTATTCCAAAAACTTGGGGAGGGACTCCCCAAGCTTTTATATAATATATAATAGTAAAAGCCCAGGACCAGATAGATTCACAGCCGAACTCTACCACATGTATAAAGAAGTGCTGGTATCATTTCTACTTAAACTATTCCAAAAACTTGGGGAGGGACTCCCCAAGCTTTTATATAATATATAATAGTTTTTATATAATATATAAGTAATAAATTACAATATAATATAATATATTATAATACAATGTATTATATTATATAATATTTTATATATATATATATATATAGAGAGAGAGAGAGAGAGAGAGAGAGAATGACTAGAACTGACTCTCTTGGCAATGTGTGGATGCTACTAGAAGATGGCCTTTAACAACCAGGAAGTTGCCCTCTGGTGTCTTGATCTTGGACTTCTCAGCCTCCAGAACTGCAAGATATAAATGTTGCATAAGCCAAAAAAAAATCTTCTAAAATTTAATGGATGATGATAACAAGCATGATAACATTTGGATGATGATTTAAAGTTTGCAAAGAATGTTTAATAGTCCCAACTATTCCATGAGTCATGCAGGGAAGACATGATTATGCTTATATCTTCAGGAGGACCCTGAGGTCCACTGGCAAGAAATAACATGCTTAAGACCATTCAGCAATTTCCTTGTGTCATTGGGATTCTGAATCATGTATTTTGCACATAGAACACATGCTCACTTTTTTTCTGTGAATTATCTGTTATATATTGGTAAGGGAGCCAGTTAAAATCTGTGACTTTTTGACATTATGATTTCTTAGAAGATTTCACGTAATTCTAATTTTCAGTCAGGTCTAAGAACCACTGGTCTAGAATAAGAAGAGTGCAACTAGGCGTTTGTCATGTGAGAAACATAGGGCATATGAAGACTTGTTGAGAAAACTTGGAATGCTATCTTGGATAAGGAAGTAATTAAAAGAAAAAGTTTGACTTAGCTCTACTGTACTAGGCAGAACTAGAGAAAGTGGTAGAAGTTATAGAGATACAGATGCCAGAAAAATAGAAGCCTAGAAATTCACAGAATGAAAATATCTCGATAATAAATGTGAGCCTTGTGAGGTTGTAATCTTCAGAAAAGTGCTCAAACAAAAATGGACAACCATAGATGAAGAAAAATGGTGGCAGCCGAAAATCAGTGCAGATGTAAGAAATAACTAGAAGTCTCTCAGATTTCAAGATACTTAATAAAAGTTCACATTTGTCTTGAGACCTAATTCCCATTCTTCCTTTCATGATTATTTAAAATTTTGTGGATTTGTTAAATATTAATAATCAAAACAAATGTATTTATTAAAAATGATATTTTTTGCTTCTTTCTTTTTGATCTGATCTATTTTTTAATATAACTTTCCAAATACTTAGGGGTCTATTTGTTACACAATCACCTGCAACCTATTCTTTATAATCTTAATTGACAGACTGCCTGCTGAAACTAACCTAGAGCAAAGTTAATGACTTTGGCAAAACCAGTTAAAAAAATGTGATGTATTTGAGAAGGCAAGAAATGCAAACACTCCTTACACCTACATGTTGACACCTATTTCCCTAAGACTCAGCACTGTTTTAGCTTAATTATTATTTCCAGTTCTGTGACTGACCTACTTGAGATAGTTAGAAGTCAGGTAGCTGTGTGACTTGGTGTTACTATAAATACATAACGCTATAACAAATTGGGTTGTAGCTCAAACCTACAGCTAGTGGAAGAAAGCCTCCCAAGGGGGCTGTATACAAAGATGGTATTTAGTCTTACAAATAATTACTGGCATAAGCCCTGAAAGTTATTTATATAGAATAAAAGAGGTCAGATGATATTGAGAAAGGGGATCTCCTTACCCTGTATCCCCAACCGGTACTACACATTAATGAATTAAGTGTATAAAGATGACCCAAAAGACATTTAAAGTGCCTTTTGGGTGGCCCAAAGGAGATTAATACATATTTAGTATAGAAAGAGACATTCAGAACTGGAGAGAACCACAGAGATAATTAATTCGAATCCGTTAATTTTATAGATGAGGAAAAGAAACCCAGAGAGGCAAATTCATTTCCACAAATTTTATACCTAGTTAGCAAAATTAGCAAAAATTTTGCTAATTTTGCAAAATATTTAGCAAATTTTAGGAAACAAAACCAGGGCTCCGATTTCCTAATGCGTAATCTTTGTCATTATCCAATGTCAACCCTACCATTCAGCATGTTCAGTTCTTATTAATTCTTGGGTCAAAATTTTATATCCTTTGTAACTATAATAATTATAAACCAGAGTGCCAACTTTCTTGATAACTCTAGATAAAGAAGCATTTAGAAAATGTGTCCAGAAAGAAAGAAGTATTCCCTTCTGGAGCAATTGCATGTGTTCTATCTGAGTTTGAGACCAGCCTGGAGCCAGGCAACATCAGAATACATTTTCCACCTCTAACTGGAAAATTTAAGTACCCTTATCTCCATATGGAGGTTAATAAGTAATTGTTGTCTATCCATCCATTCATTGATTAATTTTACAATGTTGGGTCACTGTTGTTTTTCTTTCATGTGCACTTTTCTATGATACGCTCCTCTTAATGTGAAACATTATTTAGGAAAATTTTCACTTTTCATTGGTCTCTGAATTATATCTAAGAAATATAGTATCTAAGACCTATTACTTTTGAGAAATTAAAGCTTAAATTTAGTGAAAAGTTTGTGTATGTTTGAAACTACGTAAAGGAAATAAAACACA
The DNA here is from genome assembly GCF_000951045.1 of Mandrillus leucophaeus. Classification (NCBI taxonomy): domain Eukaryota; kingdom Metazoa; phylum Chordata; class Mammalia; order Primates; family Cercopithecidae; genus Mandrillus; species Mandrillus leucophaeus. The sequence goes on along the minus strand of NW_012110563.1, from coordinate 564,893 downwards.
ATAGCCTGGGTAACGTCCAATCTGGTATGATAACATGAATTAATCAATTTATGTCTGTTATAATTCATCCAAAGACACAAGATACTTCCTTATTTTTATGAATGTCTTATGAAACTTCTATTTTTGTTTTCCTGCTTAAGAAAAGAATACAAATAAAATATTGTGGTTACCACAAATCTGTATAAGATCTATGAGGAAAGCTTAGACTAACAAATATTTTAATGGAATACATAACAAGGGGCCTGGATAGTGCTGTAAAACACAATCTTAGATTCTGTTTTTTATTAAACTACTACTTGATACAGAAAGATAACCACATCTGAAAATTAATGATAAAAACCAATAGGAAGGATGGGGAGTGACTCTTTAATGGGTAAACAGCTTCAGTTTGGGATAATGAAAAAGTTTGAGAAATTGATAATGGTGATGTATACATGACAAAATAAAGAGAAAAAAAGAGAGGTATATTAGGTACAGATATGTAAATATATTCGATATATATTAAGTAAATAAGAGAGAACTTGAGGAACAAGTTTGAAGAGTTTGGATCCCTTTGTCTCAGTCCATTCATGCTTCAATATAACAAAATATCTTAGAAGGGGTAATTTATAAAGAACAGACATTTATTTGTCATGGTTCTGGAGGCTGGGAAGTCCACAATCAAGATATCAGCAGATTCAGTGCCTGGAGAGGTCTGTTGTTTGCTTCCAAGATGGTGCCTTGTTGCTGTTTGCTGTATCCTCACATAACTGAAGAGCAAAAAGGCCAGGCAGTTCTCTGAAGCCTCTTTTATAAGGGTGTTAATCCTATTCACAAGGCCTCATGACTTAATCAGTTCCCAAAAGGCTCCCTCTTAATACCAACACAATGGGAATTAAGCTTCAACATGAATTTTGGAGGGACACAAACATTCAAACAGTAGCACCAATAGTCTCTGTATATTCTATGGATATCCAGCATATGTCTAGAAAACATTCTGGGATAATTTAAGTTATATAGGAGATTTGGTTATGGAGATACTCAGGTTCAAAATTGCCGAGTTCTGGGTTACTAAATATGTTTATAATAAATGGACACATTTTTCATCAGAAGAAAATGATAAAAATGATACATTTTATGTTACTTATGTTTTATGACAACAAAATAAGAAAAACCAGAGCACATAAGACTTCACGGCCATGACACCTAATAAGACTCCTAATAAGAATTCTTTGTACAGTTTGTGCTTTGTTAGACCTATAGCTCCCACTACATACTATAGAAAAAGTAGTATTCTATTTTTGTGGCAAAGAACTATAAGGAAATCTTTTTATTATTTACAAGATGGGAAACTTTCTGGAACCACGAGATAAGACATCCTGTCACTTGCTCAAAGTGAGGTTAACTCCCTTCCTTCATGTAAAACTAGAAAATATTAAATGTTATTTCCTATCCAGAGAAAATGGCACAGTCAAGATTAGTGTGCTGTGAGCACAGTGATTATTAGCAGCTATCTTCAGCTACACTGAATCACAGAGTTTTCCATTAAAGGAGAGTTGTTATGATATTGCAAAGCTCTTTTGAAGGGAACAAAAGTAGATTTCCTGTACAATTTCTTAAAGTTAATTATGTAAGAATCTCAATAATAATTATAGGATTAGCAGGTACAATCATGAAGAACGTAGCTTGTTAATAAGGTATATTAAGGTGTATAAGCCTCGTAAAATCTGATACTTTCGAAAATAATTTAATATTTTTGTAAAAATAATTCTGAGAAATTCTTTGAACCAGCAGAAACCTATCTTATGATATAAGATAGGAAAACAATCAGATAAGTTTCTTCCCAAAACGTAGATTCTAGGGTCTCTCTCTCCTATCATTATGGATGCATCAGGGCCAAGTGAATTTTTTACTTTCTACTACATCCTCTCAATATAGATGAATTACAAACTACAAAGAAGTGGCCATCAGAAATTTGAAACAAACAAAGTAAAAAAGCTCACTTAAAGCTCTCATTCACATAAAACTAGTATTTTTGTCATAATGATTCTTTCCCATATGACAACCCCTCATCCCTTACTCCTCACATGGTCAGCTCCATTTCATCCATCAAGGCTAGTTCGAAGTTACCTTGCTAAAGAGACATTTTCCAGATTCGTCACCTACCTATAATTCTCTCACATCTATTCCATCAATCCAGCAAGTCCTGCCACCTCTCCTGCCTACATAAATTCCAGACCTCCCCACTCCTTGCTATGTCCAAGCCATCTCTCAAGCCCCGACATCATATCTTTCTGGGATCTCTTATCCAGTTCTCCTGCTTCCATTCTCATCCTAACTGGACCTACACCTGGCACCACAGCCAACATGGTCTTTTCAAAACTAAAAACAAATCAAATTATTTCCCTGCTTATACCTTTCAAATGGCTTCCCATTGAAATTTAAACTAATCAGACAAGAAGATACCTCCTGATCTGGCCTGTTTTCCTCTTTGAGCTTGAATCCTACCGTCCAGCCATTGTCCTCCACACTGACTCTGTTCCTACATCACTGACTTTGAATTGCTGGAGCAAATTAGGCTCTTCTCATCTCAGCAGCTTTGTACTTTCTCTTTTCTCTGATAATAAAACATCTTCCTTATTTTTTCATTCTTGTTTCGGCATAAGTGATACTTCACCAGAATGGGCTTCTCCAACTAACCCTTCTAGGAGAATAGAGTAATTTTCTTCCCACCACATGTTATTCGCTACCCTATTACTTTGCTTTATCTTGTTTAGAGCACTTATCACCATCTGCAAGCGTCTTATGCCCTTGTATGTTTTCGTGTTTACTACCTGTGTACACTGTAAGCTGCATGAAGACAGAGACTTGTCATGTTTCATGTGGTACCCTCAGTACCTAGAAAAGAGCCTGACAAATAGAAGGCACTGGATTTGATGATTGAATGAGTTGATATATGAATTAACTGGAGAATTCTCATTATTCTCTAAGTTCTTCATTCCTTTTCTTCATAACATCATATTATATCATGTTTGTACACACACAAATACACCTCATTTGCTTCTTTTAATTTTTTGACTTACTTATTAATTGATTTTTGGTCTGTCTCCTCATTAACCTGTATTCTACGTGAAGATAGTGGTCATATTTGTATTATCCACATTTCAAATTTTGGAAATACTTTGGTGTCTGAAATATTATTAGCACTAAATAACACCTGATGAATTAATGAATCTAATAAACTACTTGAACAAGAAGAATCAACAGGTATACCTTAGAAAGTACATTTCCCTTTCTGAATTTTATTTCAAATGAAATAATGATGAAATTATGAAATTATGAAATGATGAATACACCCAACGCTTCACTGATTCACGTAAGCAATTGTTATGATTAAATGGGGGACTTTATTGTAATGTCAGGAAAGGAAAATTTGGAAAAATATAACTACTACATTACAGAGAAAACTTTGGATCTTGTTTTTCTTATCTCTAAAATGTGAATTAATTGAGATTAAAATGATCTCTATGTAGGAGGTTTGTCATAACATTTGTTTGTATAGTGTTATTAAGTAAAAATAATAACTACTATTAGAGGTGAAGAAAATAAGTCTCTAAGAGACTATAAAACTTGTTGTGGTCATGCAGTTATGAAGACGCAGAGCTGGATTCACATTCTTCAGTGTGATGCTATCATCTATGCATTTTCTACTATACCAATTGATTAAAGTACATTTTAAAAAATGCAATGCGCATGTATTCAGAATTCTGGTAATTTGCTATAGATTACTAATTTGCATGTTTTATTGCTACCACCTCCTCTTTTAAAGTAGTGTAACTTTTTAAACTAAGGCTCCTGAAAATAAATGATTATAATTTTAAAACATAGTACATAATTTCAAAATCTACACCTAGAGTTAAATTCCATGAGGAGGCTGGACACAATGGCTCATGCCTGCAATCCCAGAAATTTGGGAGGCCGAGGCGGACGAATCACCTGAGGTCAAGAGTTTGAGACCAGCCTGGCCAACATGTTTAAATCCTATCTCTACTAAAACTGCAAAAAGTAGCTGGGCATAGGGGCATGCGCCTGTAGTCCTGCTACTCGGGAGGTTGAGGCATGAGAATTGCTTGAACTAAGGAGGCAGAGGTTGCAGTGAGCTGAGATTGTGCTCACCACTTCACTTCAGCAAGGGCGACAGAGACAGACTCCATTTCAAAAAATAAATAAATAAAAAAGAAATCCATGAAGAAATATGAAAACTATTAACTTTAATCAAAAATAAGTTGGGTTATTACCAGATAATATAAAATGTTTGTTATTTCCACAATATTTTAATAGCAAAATATAAAAGAATCACAGATTCTCTTGCCTTGTTTGTATACCAAGTTAGTAACTCCACATCCTCTGCTCCACAGAAAACAAAACAAACAAACAAAAATCTTATACAACATCTGAGAAACAGGTAAGTTGCTACCAAAACTGCTGAAATTGATTATATTTATTTATATTCTAAAAGTGTAAAATGTTCTGTGTCCTAGAAAAAGCTTTATAATCCATTTTTGCCACAAGTTCTCTGTCTATTAATAGGGAAAATAACTCATCTAAGAGTTTGCTGGGAGAATGCTAATGATCAAAGCTTAACAGCTACAGTATACACTCATGTTTCCTTTACATCCCCGTGCAGTATTTGGTGTTCAGTAAAGCTGCTTGCAATGCCAAGTACATTTCCTTTCAAGTAGATAAAAGCCTTGTGATAGATGAATGTAATAAGATATTAACCAACAACCACAGATATCTAAATGATGTATATATTACATCCCATATAGTCACAGAAAATCTTTGGAATAATATGAAATCTATGGTATTTCATATTATTTCAAAGTTCATACTATTTTAAATTAATAAAACTCATAAAAATCAATTTTTTAAAGTATAACTTTAAAATTCATGCAGAACATGAATTTTTAAGTGAAGATTTATTTATATTTTGATATATTGCTCACTTAACGTTCTCGTTTACTAAACACAGGTGATCAAACAGGGAAGAATTATAACTAATCTATTCATCAAATGTTTGATCTTTCTCAAATAAACTTGTTTTTACGGATGGAAAAAATCTTAGAATAATAAATCTAGCTCTCAGTGAGGTCTTCGTTGGATGTTATGGACTATTTTTGGAGGGTGGAAGAAAAATGCAGAGGCTGATCTGCAAAGTACTTCTGAGAATTTTAAGCTCATCATTTATCTATGGATTTCTCCAAAGCACATTTGGTTGGGAAATAAGAATGCTGCTTGTATCTTTATGACTCTGCTAGTTAGAGGTATAAATGTGGAATATAATTTAATCTCTTTGGATCTCAGTTTTCTCATCTCTACAATGCAAATGAATTGAGATTAAAATCATAATGAGGATCATAAATAGAGAAGTCTTGCTTTTATCCAGAACTGGAGAGTTGAAAAAATTAACCAGAAAGCTTTTAAACTAAGAAAATATTTGTGTCAATATTGTCTACATAGCATTAATTATCTGGATGGTAATTTAGCAATTTAAGATGTCGACATACGCTAACCCTAGTTAGTCCTGTGTATACTCATATTCAGAATGTTGACTATTTTCTTTGTTATGATTCTTTAGCTGTTGTGTGAATTCAGCTTCGAGTTAATATCTAAAACTGGGTTGAAAATGGGACTATTTTACATTATTTTTATAAAACATGGGGACCTAATATCCCTTATGGCTAGATTTTTTACATTGCTCATAGGAGGGATTACGACTGTAACTGCATAAAGAGCGTTTATTAATTTATGAAAGTTAAGAAGGTAGTCATTTGATTTTTTTATTAAAAAAATGAAATTGATTTGTAAATTTAATTTGTTAATTTTGTTTTTTCATATAACTTCCTGGGGCTTGCAAGAGTTGAAGGCTATAATATTACTGCCAAGAAGCCAGGAAGCATGAGTCATCCAGTCAGGAAACCAAGGCAATTAAGACTTTTAACCTTTCACCCCTTAAAGACATTTCAGTATGATCAAATCTATTGTGAATTTTCTGAAAATCTATTGTAAAGTTTCCTGATACTTTAAACAATATCTACCATATTTGTGAGGTATGTTTCAGTGGTTATTAAAAACTCCATTTGTCTTTAAATACTTTAAAAACTGGGTGAAAAATTGGAGGAATTAAATAGTGAATGGGATTAAATATAAAATGTAAGTTTGGGTGAATTGGCAAATAAAATTCCACAATTACCACATTCTACTTGAGTGCCATGTGTCTGTTTGGGAATAATCACATTCTTGGCTGGACACAGCCATTGTGTGACTCAGAGCCTCATTCCCTCTTACAGCACATGGGACCCAGTCCTCCGGATTCTCCAGGACCAGCTCAGCTCTATAATCATCCTGCCAGATACCACTAAAACAGAAGGAGCTCTCATTGTAGTAAAAATACATTTTATAAGTTGACCATATTTTAGTGGAGCTGGACAGGAGTCCTTCAACCAGAGTCTTATCTAAATCAATTGAAAGCTATCTGGCATGGTCCTCCATTGTATTGTGCCACAGCAGTGGGGACATTATAGTTGCTGAATATTGTACTTATTGTATTTACCATTTTTCTGTTACTCCTTCTTGCTTGGTTGTAGATTTTTTTTTTGCTTTTTTTGACAGGGCCTTGCTCTGTCTCCCATGATGGAGTTCAGTGGTGTGATCAGAGCTCACTGCAGCCTCGACCGCCCCAGCTCAAGTGATCCTCCCACCTCAGCCTCCTGAGTAGCTGGGAGTATAGGTGTGAGTCATCATGTTCATCTAATTTATTTTTCACTTTTTCTAGAGACAAAGTCTCCCTCTGTGGCCCAGGCTAGTCGTGAACTCCCTGGTTCAAGCAACCCTCTGCATTGAACTCCCAAAGTGCAGGGATTACAGGCATGAGCCACAGCTCCCAGTCAACCTTCTTCTTTTTCTCTTTCTCCTCTGTCCTTTCTGCACATCTACTTTTAGCAGCCCTGCATGTACTGCTACTGTGTTGCTTTTCTACAAAGTTCAGAGGTGGAGCTTAGTTCAGGGGCTCATTATTACTAGCAATCTGAGCTCCAAATATCCAAGTTATTTCTGTAAATGAAAAAAAATTATTCATTTCATTCTGTAAATGAAAAAAAAAATATTCAGTGCTCTAATAAGCTCATCACTTGGAAATGAAATTTAAAAATCATCACACATTAAAATAAAATTCAGTATTTTATGTTCTCATTGGAGCAAAAACTTGAGTCTATTTACATCATTTAATAGAAATCTTGAATACTCTCTAAATATCACTTAATAACACTCTCATGCTAAAATTTATGGTCATTTTTATTATATATGCCAATCTAAATATTTTAATAGAGGCTCTTCCAAAATTGCTAAAGTAACTTTTAAATTTTTAGTTAATTAATTCTAGTAATAACTTCAGTAAGTGGCAGACAGCAAGAAATCTTTTAAAATGAATATACTTTCTAAGAGAATTTCATTTGGCAGAGCTTAAGCAATGAATATGGAATATAATCATTTATGTTATATTATAATCTGAATATATGTTTCTATCCTTTAAGTAAAATACTGGTATAGTCAGAAAAAAAAGTTAAAAATATTTTGTCCCAAAGTGGTTTATAGTTGTCTCATATATATATCAAAAGTTTTTAATTTGTATTTTAAGTTCATAGTATCAATATATTCAGTTCAAAATGTATGAGTTATTTAATATATCTTCAGAGAGAAAAATTTTGACTTCAGAAAGTAAACTATAATATCTTACTCTTATATTATTGTTTCATACTATTTATGATACAAATAATATGATTTTGTTTTATACAAATTTCATTTTCTTAAGAATGACAGAGAAAAATCCATGTTAGTGATTCCCAATAAATGATCAGATTACAATAGAAAATTCAGGGGAAAACATTATTGGTAAATAAATATTTTACATAGTGAATTTTTTAATAGCAGTGATATCTTTGTTAATAAAGAGGATACATTTAACTAATGTTTTACTTAGGGGCACTTCATTACTCCTGGTAAATAAGATACAGTGTATAAGATGCATTCTAGATAATGCAATTCAACATTTCTAACAGATGACTTAACAGAAGATAGAAATTTTGCCCTATATTTTATTATTTTGCCACCTCTTACCCTGTATATCTCCACATTCTCTGTCATCTATCATCTTACAGCACCAGGCCATATACAGTAGTCCTCATTTATTAGTAGGACATATGTTTCAAGGCTCCCAGGGATGCCTAAAACTGCAGATAGCACCAAACTCTCTCTCTCTATATATATATATATACACACACACACACACACACACACACACACAATGTTTTCTCTTATGCATATATACTTATGATAAAGTTTGATTTATAAATTAGGCATAGTAAGAGATGAACAATAACTAATAATAAAATAGAACAATTATAACAATATACTGTGATAAAAGCTATGTGAATGTTTATCCCTGCAAATTTCCGTTTGATATTTTTGGACCATGATTTACCGCAGGTAAATGAAACTGAAAACAAAAACATGGATAAGGGGAGGGCTATGATCTCAGTGGTTCTCCATTGCTTACCAAACCAAATACAAACGATTTTAGGCCTTACATCTACTATTGTTTTTCAAGTACTCCACTGCCCATTCAAAATGTATGAACTGCCTAAGAAATCCCAAGTATTTTCCTACCTCTTCATCTTTGTTCTTGCATCTGTGGCACAGGCCACTAATTTCCCACCTATATCTCTTCTCTGCTTGTTCCCTATGGATAGAGTTGTTGGGTAGTCACAGTTCTGCTTAGTTAGAAAACAATTCTCAGCCTCCTTGAGTAGAAACATATTAATAATTAAGTTCTCATCAGTGAACCATAAGAAGTAATATGCCTGTCTCTCTGTGTTCTCTTCCTCTTGTCATGAGCTGGAAGACAAACATGTCTGTGGCACAACTTCAAACATGCAGACAAGAACAATACCCTAGGGTGGTGGTGGTCTCTGGACCTGTAGCAGCAGCAGCATCTGAGATCTTGTTGGAGACACAAACTCTCAAGTCCCACTGCAAATTTAATGGGCCAGAAACTCAGGAAATGTGGCCCACAAATCAGTGTTTTAACAAGTTTTTCAGGTGACTATGATGCACACTAAAGTTTGGGAAGCATTGTCCTATGTGATAGCGGAGGAACAATTTGAACGAACCTATATTCACAAATGGCCATTTGGATCTGTACCATCCCACTTACTCCTCTCATTTCACAAAGTTTATTTGTGAAATCATATAGTTCTTTAAGTTACTGAATTGTTGAGTCTCTGTCTTACAGAATTTTAGCATTTGTCCTAATAGTATTTTTCAATATATAAAGGCTATTTAATATTCCCACCCTGTTTAATATGTCCACCTGTTAAAATGGAAATCTCACCTAGGTCTTTGCAAGTTTGCACTGGAAAACTGTGTAATGCCAAAGAAGACCAGGCCATTTTTGCCTTCCTTTAATCTATTATACACACTGTTGACTGACATTTTTTAAAAACGGCAAATCTAATCTCATCACTCTTCCATTTCAAATTGCTACTAGACTTTCAATGCATTTAAGCTAAAAGATAGCATGGTTTCCTAGGCCTACAACATGTCACCTAATCTGATCCCTATCACCTTCTCCAGTCTTATCTAGAGTCATTTCACCTTTCTTTCTGTTCTAGTTACACTTTCCATCTGTCTGTTCATGAACTGTGGTAAGCTTCTTCATACTTCAGTTTTTTCTCAGGAAGCTCACTTTCATGTCTTACTTCTACTCATCTTTCAGGTCTCTTCTCAAATGTAATTTCTTCTTCTCTCCCTCCTACCCCTCCCATTTAACCCTACAGTATTCCATAGGAATCAAGTAAAAAACCTTAAAATCTCTTATCTTGCCTGTACATTTCCACACATAACATTAATGTTTTAAAAATTGATGTAGTGCTTTCTATGAATCTTTCTATTGGATGTTATGTCCTCCTTACCCCACCCACTATATTACAAGAAGCTTGATGAGGGGAGGTTCCATGTCTACTTGCTCACTATGTGCCCAGCATCTGGTACTAGGGCTGACACATGGTTAGCGTTCTACAGGAATACATGGAGTAGAGGAACAAAATAGATTATTTGAAGCTCAAATAACATGACAACTTATAACTGAAGACTATTGGATCCTACTTACTTACAAAATTGTTGCTTCCTAAAGTTTGATTTATTAGAGTTATCTCTACCTACTTAATATGCTCAAATTCCTGCTTAACATATTTGTATTAATGATTCCATCAGAAACAATTTTGATCAAGGAATCTTAGATTCTAGATTAGGAATACATCATATCTCATGCACTGTTGTGATTTATTTTTCTAAAAGACAGTTTCAATTCCAACATACCATTGCTAAGTTTTTCAAAGGATATCCCTTTCATAATGTGCAATCTCATCATTCCAGAATTCAAAACTATTCTTATGCCATAATCTAGGCTATTTCACACTTCCCCAGCAAGGTAGCTATTGTTTCATTCAAATTAGACTATTCAATATGTCTGATACATCTCTACCTCAAGGCCTTTGTACACTTTGTTCCTGTCGGTCAGAAATTCTCTCAAAAGTTTGACATTTTTCGGAGACATTTATCTCATGGTGACTAATTCTGCCTGCTGATTACTTTTTCATTCTTCAAGGTCCATTTCCAGTGCATTCCAGTAACGTGGCTAACCAAACACAAGTTACATGCAGGGTGATTCTTGTCAATCTGGGTTCTTATCAGATTAGTGGCTCCCTGGCCACCAGGTTTCCCTGTGAAAGTGCTTCACAGTTTGTTTCTATCTTGTGACATATAAGGAATACAAATACAGTAAGAATACTCAAAAGAGAACTTTGGGGAGTAAACTCAAAAATTCAAACAGTTCTAAAATATCAAATGCATACATCAATTAATTAAATGGAAAATACAATTCTACTTTAGAGCTATAACAAGAAGCTAACATATGTGCTGTAAAAAATAATAAATGTAAACAGCAAAAAACTAAATGAAGGTTTAGTTTGGAGAAATCTTCAGCACTTTGCACAGTCCTGAAACTGTGAATACCTACAATATACATGTAGGACATTCCAGCATGTAACTTAGAATATTGGCACAAAAATTATCACTGAGGAAAAGGGATGCCATATGCCACAGTGGGTTATATCAAAATACAAAGTTTGAAAAATCATGGGATATGTGATTTACAATTGGTAAATTTCTATTTTTCTATTTAGTTAAATTAGCAGCCTCAAACTCCCTCCCTTATAAAGACTTACTCCAGACTTTATAACAACACTTAGTTAATATAAAAATTATTTGCCCCAGATGAGAATATAAAGCAACATTGTTGTACCAGGAGCCTGATTTGTTAGCAGCTCCAATGGCTACATTAAGTTATTCCAAGCATTGTCACACTGATGTTTTCCTGCAAGAGAATCTCACAGAGGTTCCCAGTCCCAGGATCTCCCTCGCCTGAGAACGTTTGGCTGTACTACCAATTTAACACAAGTATATTAAATTCAGTTCCCTGGAAGCAAAGTACATGCTGTAGCCTAACAAAAAATTTTTGACTAAGATACTATGTGGGAGTTGTACCCAAGGCATTCTTATTTGTAAAGGAAAGAGGAAAGCATTTAAGAATTATGAAGGAAACGAAGTGAAATGCTTCATTGAAAGCACTTGGATCTCAGAGCTAGCTCTTCCCCTTGAGAATAATCCTAATGCACATTAGGGTATCAAAACATTTTTCACTTAAGTACTCAGTCAATATGATTTTTCAAGGTCAAGATCATTATAACTTCAAAGTCCCTCTGCTCTTCTGAAGGCAAATGCTACTGAATGCTACAAAATCAGCAAACCAAATTAGCAACTCAACTAAGCTTCTTGATATAATGAAGATGGACTATAAAACAGGATGCAACTTTTTTTTCTTTTAAAACTAAATAATAGTATTATTCATAAATGATCATGGACATTACTCCGAACTGTTCCTCTTTGCTCAGCCATTATTCTAGTCATATAACTTAAAAAAATTGAAGACTTGGAATTACATGACAACAATGACAAACTCTCCCATCTGTCTTTCTGAGAGAGGAGGCTCCATCATCTCCTGAAGCAGAACACACCCGTGATTAGCCCAAGACTAAGAAATGGCTTCAAATCTGATGAGAGGTACTTTGATAATATACCTCCTGCTCCCAGGGAAATAAATCTCAGAATTCTAGAAGAGAAAGCAGATTGAATATTTCATTTCTAAAAAGTGATCTGTGTTCAAGCAAAATAAAAAGAAGTAAATGGTGCTTATCCTCTCTCTGGACAGAGAGAGTAAATACGGTAAACAAATGACTATATGATGGCATGATCAAGAAAGATTCCCACAGCCTTCCAAAGGAAAGGGCAGAATCTATGTAAACAGTGAAAGGGGCAAAAGTACTTAAGGAGGTGGGATGAAGGATGTGGCAGGTAAGAATCACTTGGTATGTTGAGAGAACAATGATCCTTAAGAATTTAAGGATCCTTAGGAGTTGATTTGGTGCCACTCCTCCTACAACCAAATTTTTCTTGAAGAGCATATTACCAAGATAGTATATATCTTAACCATAATTATTTTATTGTAAATGAGCTGAAATAAACTCTATTGCAAATGGGATTTGAATAGCTTGAAGATAAGAGCAGGTTTTGGTCCCTCACCTTTTGTGTCTGGGTGTACCATTAGCTTATAAAATTTGAAATATTAGGCTGATTTAAAAAAATTAAAAATATATCTATGGAATAAATTCATGTGACAGTTCTGTTTATGGGCCTTCATTTACAAGAAATAAACAAGTATCTATGGATCATTAATTAAAACTAAGCAATTAAACAAAAACATTTGCCTGAGCTAAACAGGTTTAGAACATTATATTTTTGGTATGATTCCATAAAATTGTATCATTTTATATAGGTGGATAATGATTACATGTTACTCTTCTGTATAGCTGAGAGAGTACTTACATTAAACTGTACCTTCTTTTCCAAAAGGCCACTAATAGGCATCATATATAGGCCAGGCATGGTTCCTCATGCCTGTAATCCTAGCACTTTGGGAGGCCAAGGTTGGCAGATTACTTGAGGTCAGGAGTTCTAGACCAGCCTGGCCAACATGGTGAAACCCTGCCTCTACTAAAAATACAAAAATTACCCAGAAATTGCTGGAACTCGGGAGGCGCAGGTTGCAGTGAGCCAAGACTGTGCCACTGCACTCCAGCCTGGGCAACACAGCGAGACTCTGTCTCAAAACAAAACAAAACAAAACAAAACAAAAAGGCATCATATAAACTCTTACCAAGATTAACAAAACTTGATAAATTTGTCATTTTGGAGAAGTTTAGCGTTTTTATTTCATATACTTGATAAACTGAGACTCAGCACATTCTTTGGACATTATATAACATCATCAATATTTGAATCTAGGTATAGAACTGTCTTGGTGGCTTGGTATCTTGTGCCCTGCCATTAGAAAGCACAGTCCATTTAACAGCTCATTTTGCACCTGCCCTGGATTTATGCAGTCTGATTCATAGTTTCAGGAAGCTATCCAGTCCATAAAGGGATTTGGAATTGATAATCTCCTCACATATTTAAAGTTATTCTTTGGTAATATTCAAGTTGGTTATATTCATGTTTTAATTTACACAATGAAAGTCTTTCATATATATCAAGTATACTAAGGTGAGTTGCAAATCCCTGAATCTTAAGTCATGATTTTTATTGTGCCAAAATTCTTGCTCATTGTAAAGGAAGAAGTGAACACATAAAGCTGCTATTACTACAGTTATTTGAATGGAGAGAGTGACATAACTAGAAGTAATAGCTTCTCAGGAGTGCCCAAATGTATGAACTAAGATGTAGTAATATAAAAAAACAAGGTGATCAAAAGGAGTTTCATTTCATGAAGGCTAGATGAACTGCAAGTATATCTAGAAAAGAAAGTGATCACTCAAATCAGTTTAAAAAGAAAGGAATGGTCATTATGGAGAATTTGTCTTTATAGGTTAATTCCTTTGGACATTAGTAACTTAAAATATATGGAGGCTTGGCATGAAGGGCAAAGATGGCATGTTAAATCTTCAGGGAACACACATTTACACTAAAAAACACTTCTGTAACATTGTTTCAATCAACATTTCTGAACTTATTTGACCAGGGCATAGTTTTTATATATGCATAATACTGACATGTCTGTGGATGAGGCTTTTGGACTAGATGAGATGCAGAAGTGTCTAAAAAGATGCTAAGTAAGGACTGACTCTGTCCTGTGCTCATTGAGCTGCTAATCTGAGAGCTATCAGAATATTACTTATGTAAGAGGGTGTCTTCTATGCAGGTAAACAATTGTAAATGGTGATCTGAGGATCATAATTCCTGGAGGCTTCAGTCTTATCAATTCTAAATAGAGATCAGGGGATAAGGTGAGATTTTTCCTGATGGAACTAGTTAACACATTCCTTTTGAGAGAGAAGTTCCTCTGCTGTGAGTCCCGTTACAACCCCTTTTGGGATAGGGGTGTGAAAAGGCTACTTTCTGACACCTGACATATGGGAAACACTTGAAACAAATTCATTTAAGGATCTTTGAAATAAGCTCACGTGGTTGGGAGACATGGATCTGGACTCTGAATAATATCTGAAAACATGTAAATAGTCTGCGAACGCCGGAGTCTGACTATCATCAAGGAAGGCTAGATACACTCTCCTCATTGGTTTGGACGAGAAGGAAGAGGAGTGCTAACAGATTGTCTAGGAGAAGGATGCATGAGTACTTCTCTGTGGACTACATCTGAACAATATAGGAGGGCCAGCATTGCATCTTGGGTCCTGCCCAAGAGTGACTCCTACCAGAATTTTACCTAAATAAAAAGATAATAATTTAGCCAAAACTCAAAGAGGATAAATCATCAAAGAAGATGCATATCACTCATCCACTATGTAAAGCCATGGTATAAGACTAAATTGAAATTTAAACATACACTTTTCACAAAAAGTACAATTTTTAAAAGTAACATAATGTCCTTAAGACCTATCCTGGATTATACTGACTAAAAAATGAGTACAGAACTTTATAACTAAACTTCTTGATGGAACTTGGTTTCTAGACCTAAAAATTTATTCTTTTAAATAAAAAAATTAGGGGTGGTGGTGGGTGCCTGTAATACCAACTACTTGGGAAATTGAGGCAGGAGAATTACTTGAACCCCATAGGCAGAGGTTGTAGTAAGCTGAGATCACACCACTGCACTCCAGCCTGGGTGATAGAGACTCCATTTCAAAACAAAAATTATATTCTTTTAATCAGCTGTTCCCAATTACATTGCTCCAAGTGTCAGTAAATACCAAAGGGTTATACTAGTTTTCTTGTCCTCTATCAAGCACTTATAAGATCAAGAACTTCATGACTTGAATTATTACAAACATCACAACATCTTTGCATATAAATATCTATGGTTCCATAAGTGAATACATTGAGTTTCCAAGTTAAAGTTGGCTAATATAGGAAATTTAAAAACATAAACTTTGTGAACTTATTTAATATGCAATAAAATGCTAATCACTGCAATCCTGGAAGTTGAAGATTTGTTTTCTTATTGAGAAAATGTATAGCAATGATGCAGACCAAAAAAAAAAAAAAAAAAAAAAAAGGTGTGAAAGGGACATTTTTATTAAAAGCAACATGAAATGAAAGAAAAACAACAGTGTAAGAGAAACATCAGATATAACATGATATAGTCTTATCTTAAATCTCCATAAAATTAGCCCAAATTCCTTTAAGTATATAATTCTTAAATTCACCATTGTATACAGTCTCTTGTTCCTTACTATGTTGTTATTTCTAATTCATTGGGAGACTATTTAAAAATGAACCTCAAAGCAATTTTTGTGGTTTATCTTTTCATTACTTCAGTAATAAAATGCCAGCTTGCTCACTGTAATAGCTGGTGGCAGTGTAATTATATTCAAGGGAAATATCTAGGTTTCCGTTCTCCTATTGGGTGATTATAGTGTTGAAAACTTCTAAATAAAGCAGTAACTAAAAACTTCTTTGGCATATTGAAAATAATTCTGAGACTAAGTTGTTGTCACTCACCAAGAGAAATATTCTAGAACCATTTTAATCATTACTTTCAGAAATGCTCTTTGGCAAGGTGCATGACTCCGTCAGGATCAATAAAGCCCCTACATTACACATTGTTCCATTAATTTAAAATATTCTTATTTATCGCTCAGAAAGCTATTGATGTTTGGTCAAGAATATTAGTACGGTCCAAATACCCTATATTTAGCCCTAGCCAAAGAAATTCTTCATGTGAAAAAAAAAAAAAATCCAATGAACAAATCATTGCCTATAGTTACTTTTTCTCTCTCTTTTGATAAAAGTTTAGAGCAGCAATCATTTTAATTAGCACACTGAGCATAAGAATACATCATAGCAGTTGTTATATCCAGTTTTAAGACTGGAGAGTGTGGCGACTTATCTAGATATATGGATAATATATGCTCAGCTAAGCATATGGAGTAATATAAATTATGATTATAGATGAGGGGGGTACAGAGGGACATGTACAATAGCTGCCTGTCTCCACTTAATCAACTAACATTTTTCTAACACATACGAGAGAAGGTTTATTTTAACTATTGAAATATGATAAGAAAATGAGCCATGATAACATATTCTATCAGCTTTTTACATTTTGAAATACGTAACTATTTTTTTCTGTAGATGCAAAGTCACATTTTAAAAAATATTATTCAAAAGACAAATGAGAAACAAAAGATATGATAATTAGCTTAAAGCAACCTCAAAATATCAAAGATTGTGTGTTTTTACTTTAAACATTTTATCTCTTTTTTTTTTTTTTTAATTTAGAGGAGATAGTGTAGTTATCTTGAACACAATTCAATCTACTGGTTCAGGTTAGCTGGTTAAAGACATTGGAGATAAATAAAACAAATCACCTTCTCTTGATACTGCCGCCTCGAAGAATCCAGAGACTGGATTAAAGCAGTGGCATGGCCGACAAACATGGCATAGCAGGTGGCCCCGACGATCATGCTCAGCATGGTAATCCAGAGGTCAGACATGCTGACTGGGGCTTGGGCTCCATACCCAATGCACAGCATGTGACTCATAGCTTTGAAGAGTGCGTATGAATACTGCTTTCCCCAAGAATCATTCTGGAACATAACAGAAAAAGAAAATTGACTGAGCCATTAGGATGGCAGAATGAAAAGTGAGAATGATCTGTAGACAGAAGCATGATAAAATACTGAATACTGGAATAATCCTTACAATGGAGCATTTACAAATGTACTTCTCATTAATTGTGAATTAAATGATGATGTTTTTCAAATATTTCCTACTATGATGAAGTAGAAACAGTCTGCTGTTACTTACATGCACTCTTTGTCAGTTTTAAGTTTGCTGTTTTTAAAGCTAAAATTCCTTTTGGGACAATGGTATGCCATGTAATAATGCCAAGAATGAATGCTTTAAGGTTTCCAGGAAATGTGGTCAAATAGTATTAATAATATATTTGTAAGCTATGAAATGCAGCAGACAGTATGACACATATAGGCCAAAGTATAGACATTTTTATCAAAACCATGAAGTTCAGATTTTAAAAATCCATACTGATATAGCTGTATAATCCTTAATACTATAGTTTTTCTAAATAAAAATTTAAACAAATATATATTGGAAATACAGATCTGATAGGTAAATGGAAAGACTTCCTTGAAGCCCTCACTCAAAGTGACATACATTGTAATTTGTGTCAGGATTGAAGACGGCTGAATCTTGTTGGTTTTTTATAAAATAATAAAATGAAATAGGCAAAAGAACATCTTGGCTTATGTCCTGGGGAAAAAAAAATAGGAAATGCTGACTTCTGAGATTACTTATTAGTTGTAACTTCTGACGTCATTTCAAAACAATTGCAAGCTCAATTTTTTAAAAATGCTGTTCAATGTATCTTATCTAACTTTTGTTAAAATTTAAATTATTTTTTGGATAAATTTTATTGAACTCCCTAATTCAAGTATTACACAATTTGTAAGAGCCAGAGCAAAATGAAAATGAGGGGGGTCTATTTCAAAGTGCAGGAAAAAAAATGTTGTTAAATATAATAAAACATAAAGATTTTTCCTTTAAAACTATTTTATTATTTATAAAACCTAATGTGATAACAGTGATAAATGAGTAACAATATAAATTTACAAATTTTAAAAATTAATATTTTAATGTCATAATTACATGTAATATAATAAATAATACTGTATTAATGTGATATTTTGATCATAAAATTTTTCTGGCTTTTCTGAAATTCATTTCTTAGATTATCAAAATTTATATAATTATCAACTTCATTTTCAGTGATTTCATTGACAATTACATCAGTTGCTCTTGGCTATTGCAAGATTACAAATAATTTTAAGTATTTTTAAATTTAAAAATGATCTTTCTATTAATTCAAATGTTATTAAACCTATTAGGGGTATTTTATAGGCTGTGAGATTAGGGTCAACTTCTGATAATTTATTTAAAAATATATATTTGAGTACATTTGGAGCTGATGATTTTCATAGAACAACTTTTCAATAAATATTTAACTCATCATGCCAATCAGTTTCATACCAATTTCACATAGAATTCAGTTTTTACATCTGAATTTATTTTTTTAATTAAATTTTTTACTTTTAGGTAATTATAGATTTACATGTAAGTTATAAGAAATAATATAGAGAGATTCTATGTACTCTTCTCTCAGTTTCCCCAGAGGTAACATGCTGCAAACTATAGTATAGTTTCATAGCCAGGAAATTGACATTGGTATAATGTACTCATCTCATTTATAGCTCACTAATTTAAGTGTACTAATTTGTGTGCCTATATGTGTGTGTATATTTATTTCTATGCAATTTTGTCACATGTGTAGGTTCATGTATTTATTACAACAGTAAAGACATAGAACAATTCCATCACAAGGGTCACATATACTGCCTTTTATTGAATTGAGTGTTAAATTTAAATGTATGCAACGATGTTTTAGTGTTTCTTCTGATATTTCCTGTAACTTGTCAAGGCTGTGCAAAAAACTGAAAGTAGTTTCAAGATTTGCATATAATTCAAAATGCCTGTTTATATATTGTATTGCTATATTTTTAGTTACAAAGAAAGTTTAATTTAAAAAATTATCTTCCTTGTTAATAATTGGTTTAATTTAAAACTTCATATAAAAATAGTGTTATTTTCCATCAAATGCGAGCCTTCAATTTAATTTGTATTTCTAAGTTTACGGACATCTGCTGTGCAATTTTGCAGCAGCTTTCAAAACTGGACACTGTAAACGCTGAAGAATTGTAATGACTTTCTAAAGTGCTTACTGCTCTGCCCATGTGTAACATTTATTTTGTAATAATTTATTTACAAGGTTTACTGCCTGAGTGCCATGGGTATTGTCTTGGAATTTAGGTGGGAGATTGAAAATTAAAATAGATACTACAGGGATAGTCCCTTGGGACTGATGAGCGAGCTGTCTACTTACCATGGGTGTTCTCCCTGCCTGCATGGGTAGCCACTTTCATCTCCCACGACTGCCTTTGTTGCTGCTGCTTCTCCTGCTGCTACAGATAGTCACTCCTAATCTGGGCCTAGTCCTGGTTCGGCCACATCAGCGACACATAGCATCCAGACTGCTGAGTCATGCATATGCTGCCTTGCTGCTAGGCCAATTGCATGTCTCCTGTGCCTACAGGCTTGAATCTGTGTGTGTGCTGCTGCCATCCTGCAGC
The DNA here is from genome assembly GCF_000951045.1 of Mandrillus leucophaeus. NCBI lineage: Eukaryota > Metazoa > Chordata > Mammalia > Primates > Cercopithecidae > Mandrillus > Mandrillus leucophaeus. The sequence continues at coordinate 545,022 of NW_012110563.1, read as the reverse complement.
TCTGCTGCTCATGTTCACATCCTATTGTCCCAGTGGACTTCACTTACAAAACATCAGTTCAAAGATAAAATTATTAAGAGTTTCAAGACGGCAGGAGCAGAACATTAAACCAAGCACAGGGTTCTTTTGACAGTGAGGGACCCTGTGCAACTTCAAGGTCACATATCAATGAAACCAAACCTTCATTTGTCAAATTAACTCTTAACTTATCATAAACTTTTCAAACTATTTTGTTTTGAATACATATGGATAGTTTTGTTTGTTGTTAATGGGACTTTCCAACATCAAACTTGTAGATTTAAAAAATAGAACAGAAGATTTAAAAGCCTAGTCTTATAAACCTTGGAACTGCACATAGCTGCTAAAAAATAAATAAAATAACTAACCCCATTTAGCTGAAAGGATTAAGGTTCTTAAAGTGAAATTCGCTGTTAATTAATTATAATAAAAGTCCTGCTCATATTAAACTATAGTCTCTATAAATGTATTTGCATGCAAATAAAAAATAAAATTTAATTTTAACACAAGAAAATTACTCATATGTCATAATATTTTAATATGTACAGAGTATAATAAACTCATGCAAAAACTCTTATTTTGGAGATTAAGCAAACTTATACTTTTTTATAAGTGAAAATGTATAATACTCAGAAATACATCTAAGATTTCCAAAGTTCTAGATGGTCCATGAACAAGAAATCGTGTATTTACATTTACTAAAATGTAAAATCTAATTTAAGATTTCCTTTCTCCACTTAAGGGCGCAGAAGAGGTATATTGTTAAAGCATCTTGATGTATTTAGATAAAATGGAAATAATAAAAAGTTCAATGGGGTGTCAAGTGGAGACTACACTTTAATTATATTGGTATTGTTTATTTCTCTGTGTATGAATGGAAGCAGGGTATGGAGCTGGAAAAGAAAGTTTAATTCAGTTTTTCAAAATAATGCAGGTATGTCTATTTTCATTTATCTCACTAGAGACACAAAACACACACCTGCATATACATGCTCTTAAGTGACTTGAAATACATATTAAAAATCCTTTTTTTTTTTTTTTTTTTTTTTTTTGAGATGGAGTTTCGCTCTTGTTGCCCAGGCTGGAGTGCAATGACGCGATCTCAGCTCACTGCAACCTCCGCCTCCCGGGTTCAAGTGATTCTTTTGCCTCAGCCTCCCGAGTAGCTGAGATTAGTGCCACCATGCCCAGGTAATTTTTGTATTTCTAGTAGAGACGGCATTTCACCATGTTGTTCATACTGGTCTTGAACTCCTCGAACACAAATTCCATCACCTCAGACGATCCACCTGCCTTGGCCTCCTAAAGTGCTGGGATTACAGGCATGAGCCACTGTGCCCAGCCTAAAAATGCTTTCTTATTTTTCAAAATCATGAGCAACTTTTCTATTTCCCATTTTTCCCATGTTTCCATTCCTCTCTCTCCACCTATATTTCCCGAAAATCAGGTATGGATTCTGTACCTTTCTCCATGCTCATATGATCACACACACACATGCACATACACACATCCACGATTCTGGCTTTTTTCCCCACAAAAATGAATCTTATTATATATGCTCTTATTGTTGTTATCACATATAAAATGCCTCCAAATAATCTGTTGTTCATATAACTATGCAATAGTTTGTTGATCATACCATAGTTAATTCAATTTACCCATTGTTCTCCAGCTTTTGCCACTACAAACTATTCTTTAATAAAAAAAACTTCATCCATGTATCTTTTCTTTCTATCAATAAGACTCCCAAGAGTGTGATTATTGGTTCAAAGAGTAAGATCTTCAGTTTGATTTTAAAATATATTGCCAGATTGATTCAAAAGACAGTACCTTTTCCAAAACAATGTGTAAAAATATACTGTATCACCTTATACAGCGAGAAATAATAACCCATTGTTACTTTTATTAGCATTTCCCTAGCAAAGGAATTTGAGAAGGCATTCATGTATTTATTTACCAAATGGACTTGCTCATCTCTAATGAATTTTTTTCCTTATTAATTTGCAATGCCTCCTTGAAGACTGGATATCACCATTTTAACTGATATGTGCTATAAATATTTATTCCTAATTTATCATTTGCCCATTGACCTTCCAATCATATAATTTTTCATATAAATATTTCAATTAGTTTATGTAGGAAAATTAAATCTGCAATTTCCTTGGCAGCTGCTGGATTTCTCATGATGATTCAAGAGGTATCTCTAAATAAGATTATTCCTATGTCCTGAATGCTTTTTCAGATTATTTTATTTTTTATATTTACTTATACTTACATGTGTTACCTAGAGAAAGGTTTCTTTTTGTATATAGAAAAGTTCACATTTCCTTTATTCTAAATAAATAGATTGTCTTTTTTGCCAGTATATAACTTTTAGTAAATCACCAGGTCTCCATATAGAGAAAAATATCTCTTTCATTATATATTGTCTCTATAAAAATGGTATTTGTTTCTGGGCTCAATATTTTGTTCCACTGCTCTGAATAGTCACTTTTATACTGAGTTTTAATTAGATAAAGTTTAATTAAACAAGGTCCTTGTTTAAAAAACAAGGACCCATCTCAATTCCAACAGGGGTTTAAACTGAACTACTATGTGAGGGAATTTGAGTAAGAAAATGGGTCATGCAGGTAAAAATCCAAAACATGATGTTTGATGTGGAATAGGAGTATTTGGAGGCTGAGAAAAGTTACCAAACCCCATAGTATGTGTGTATACATATATAAAATTTTAGCCAGTCTAAATTGTAGAGAAGAAATAGGAGAGAATAGGGAACATACCAGGAAACACAGTGATGACCAGAGTCTGAGTCCTTAAAACACTTTCCGTATAAAACGGGAAACCAGTGAAAAATTTTGAGCAGAGAATGATATGATCTAAACTCTATTTTAGGAAGATTGATCAGGCAGAGTTGTAGAGTGCTAATTCTTAACTAAAGATGACTTTACCACTTAGGAGACATATGGCAACATACAAAATCTGCAGACATTTTAGTTTTCACAACTGGCAGATATCTAAAGGGGAGAGTCCAGTGATGCTGTTAAAATTCTGCAGTTCAGAGGAGACTCCCTCACCTGCCTCACAGCAAAAAATTGGATGGTCCAAAATATCAGCTGTGGTGAGGCTGAAAAATCCTTAGGTAGAGGAAGGATGTAATAAGGACCAAATACAGGTCAGTATAAATGTTATTACCAGTTTAAGAGAAGTGAAATGAGAACTTAAATAATATAAAAGTATAAAGCAACAACAATAACAATTTTGAGAAGATAATATCTACAGAATGTAGAATATTAGGGATTCATGGAAAATTCAGAAAGATTAATGAAATACAGGCTTTCTCGCTCTCTCTCCCCTCTTCCTTTTTCTTTCTTTCTCTTTCTTTCTTTCTTTCTTTCTTTCTTTCTTTCTTTCTTTCTTTCTTTCTTTCTTTCTTTCTTTCTTTCTTTCTTTCTTTCTTCTTTCTTTCTTTCTTTCTTTCTTTCTTTCTTTCTTTCTTTCTTTCTTTCTTTCTTTCTTTCTTTCTTCTTTCTTTCTTTCTTTTTCTTTTTTGCTTTTCTTTCTTTCTTTTCTTTTCTCTCTCCTTCCTTCCTTCCTTCTTTCGTCTCCTTCCTTCCTTCCTTTCCCTTCCTTCCTCTCCTTCTTTTCCCTTCCTTCCTCTCCTCTCCTTCCTTCCTTCCTTCCTTCCTTCCTTCCTTCCTTCCTTCCTTCCTTCCTTCCTTCCTCTCCTTTTCTCTCTTTCTTTCTCTCTTCTTCCTTTCTTTCTTTCTTTCTTTCTTTCTTTCTTTCTTTCTTTCTTTCTTTCTTTCTTTCTTTCTTTCTCTCTCTCTCTCTCTCTCTCTCTCTCTTTCTTTCATCTCACTCTTTTATGCAAGCTGGAGTGTAGTGGCATAACCATAGCTCACCGTAACCTCAAATCCCTGGGCTCCAGCAATCCCATATCAGCCTTATGACTAGCTGGGAATATAAGCATAAGCCACTGCACCTGGTCCTTAGGCTATTCTTCATGAGAGCAAATGATCAGGCATAAGGATCTTCTCTGTTACTCTACAAGGCCAATATTTCTTTCTTTAGATGCTGAATTTTGTCTACACACATTGCTTGTGTTTGCAAGCGCCAAGTGAACCATAACAAAGGAAAGTGAGCATTTAAGTAGCAGATTCTGAGGCTGGTGTTAAAAGAATTCCAAGTAGAGGAATGATATCCTAACCCCTCCCCCACCATACCTACATACCATTAAAATCCCAGGAACAAAGGGCTTGTATTAGTCCATTCTCATGCTGCTAATAAAGATATACCTGAGACTGCGTAATTTATAAAGGAAAGTGGTTTAATTGACTCAGTTCAGCATGGCTGGGGATGCCTCAGGAAACAACCATGGCAGAAGGGGAAGCAAACACATCCTTCTTCACAGGGAGGCAGGAAAGAGAAATGCCGAGCAAAAGGGAAAAAGGTCCCTTGTGAAACCATCAGATCTAGTGAGAACTCACTCACTATCATGAGAACAGCAACATGGGAATAACTCACTCACCATGATTCAACCCACAGGCTTCCTCCCACGACATGTGGGGATTATGAGAACTACAATTCAAGATGAGATTTGGGTGGAGACACAGCCAAACCATATCAAGGCTCAAGGAGAAAAAATAGATTGACTGTGATAAAACACACACAAAATGTTATCCTTATAAGCAGTATGATGATAAATCAGGTACATAGTTCTAAGCTGTTCAAAGCACCAATTATTATGTTAAACTAGTTTAATCATGAGTACTATTCTTACCATCATTTGACAAATAATGACACTGAAGCAGAGAACCTAACTGACTTGCCCAGGATTAAAAGTTTGTAAGTGGAAGATTCAGTGTTTTCAATCCATGCAGTCTCCTTCTAGGGACCACAGTATTACTACATTATATTGCTCTCATTTTTATAAGCCTACAAAAATCATAGGTTCCCACCTCCCCCCACCCCCACTTTGGGCATCCTGTTTACCTTATTTTAATCTACTACTATTGAATAATGGCTTGAATGGGAGATTTAGGCTATCATCTGAGAAAGTTTTGTGAAAATCTAGGAATGTTTGTAATCCCATTCTGCTTTTTTTCTTGTGTTACATGGCTATTCCTTTTTCATCTTGCAAAGATGACTCTATTATATTTTAGTCTACATCAATAATATGGTATTATACATGAATGGGAGACTGTATACTCAAAGTGCCTTACCATACAGTCCAAATATACCCAATTTCATATAATCTGAATCCTATAGACCATAAGCAAATAAGATGTAAGTGAACTGTTTCAATTGAGATTTATCTTGTTTTCATTTTAGGTAACAATGTACCAACAAAGTGTTCCTTTTAGATTATATTTTTGTTATTCAAAGTGTTCATTTAGTTAATCATTTCACTGAGGCATCACTGAAAATAATTATTTTTTTGATGAAAAGACATTGAGTCAAATAATGGGAACATAGTAAGTACCTTTGCTTATTTCACGTGAGAACTTTCTCTTAGTAATAATGCATTTTGAGCTTTCTCTAGGCTTGAATGAAAATACTTTCTAGTCATCCTGTCCATATTATTACTAAATTTGGGAAGTCAGGGTGAAAGGCTATTTACAAAAAAAAAAAGAAAAGAAAAAAGAAAAGAAAAAAGAAAGAAAAAGGAATGTTTATTCTCCAGTGTCCTAGGCCTCCTGACATAATATATTCAATTCAAATTAGCCACTCAGTAGCCTGCTATGGGAACAAAAGCTCTCCAGTCCATTAGCTTTCACATGAGCTGAAATTTATTTAATTTAGCGGGCCAAAACTTTCCATTATTGAATATCAGAATTAATTTTTCTTTATTATTTGCAAGCAAATACAAGTATAAATGTGTTAAGTAGGTACAATCTTAGGAAAATCTGAAATATGGCACTCAGAGACTCTGAAGTGCACAAACCAACTGCTAAAATATTGAAGAATCAATTGGATAATAAAGAGGTGAAATTAGAAAGCTGCCAGTAGAGTATAAATTCTGCAGAGCTAGCTACAAAATGTTGATCAGTGTGTCTATATTTTTCCTGCAGTCATTGCATAAAGATATCATTTTCATCAATTTTGGAAATGCCAATCAAATAGAAAGTCGCATTTAAAAGTTCTTAAGGAAAATAATATAGTGTATCATAATTCATTTGCAGTCATAAGAAGTATAACAGGTCATCAGTTTCAAAAAGAGTGTGTTTACTTGAATACCCCATAATTTTATTATTTGTATACAGTTGGTCTTTGAACAATGGAGGTGTTAAGGATGCCAACCCTGGGCATGGAATGACTTTTGACTTAATTAATCAATTAATTAAGTATTTAGAGATAGGGTCTTCCTCTCTTCCCTAGGCTGGAGTACATTGTCACTGCAGCTGGAACTTCTAGGCTCAAGTGACCCTCCTGCTTCAACCTCCCGAGTAGCTAGGACCATACACGTGCACCACCATGACCAGCTTATGTTTAAAATTTTTATAGAGATAAGGTCTTGCTATGCTGCTGAAGCTGGTTTCAAACTCCTGGCTTGAAGCAATCTTCGTGGCTCTGCCTCCCAAAGTGCTGGAATTATATGCGTGGGCCACCTTGCCCAGACTATTTTTCTTATATTTAGTGCTATGATCTGCATAAAAACACGTGTACCTCTGATAACAACCCTTTGCCTTATAAGAGGGTTCAGTTAACAATAAAATATAGAATTATTGCATAACTAAATTGTTGTTGCCATGAAGAGTGATGTCTGATTATTTTGAGAGCTCATTCTCAACTTGTTCCGCGGTCAACTAATCTCTCAAGTTCTAAGTGTACTATTTTTTGCTTCAAGAATGATGATAAAATACAAAATTTGCATTAAATAGACTTATAAATTAAAATTTAGTGAGGCTTGATATCACAGATTTTTTCTCATATTTTCTTTGGCATTGGTACATTATTTTAAAATAAAAATTAAACAAATCAATGCTTTATTTTAAATTTGACTTGTTCATTCATCCAATTTTTTATACTAAGAGTTCATTAGTACCATTTATAAAACAGGCCCCAAATTTGACATTACTTAAATATTTTAAGTGTGATGTTTCAATTACAATTAGCTTTTCAAGCAAATCAAGTATTTCCATGGGGTACCTCTTTGTTAATATAAATAAATATAAGCAAATATATTTTACATATGTTTATATATCAGTATTAATAAATATATTTTATGTGTATGCATGCATATATGCATTAATATAAAGTCACCATAGAAGAAATCAGCATACACTGAGGACTTATTTATTGCAAGGTACATCATTTCATTGCTCTTAACATTCTTGAAATCTAACTAGATATTGTTACTATGGATCGGAAATGCAAATGTTGGAAAAATTAAATAACTTGCTTTAGTTGACACACTTGTTGGTGCCACATCTGGAATTCAGTAACAGATTTGTCTGAACCACACTATAAACTCTCTTCATTCGAAAGACTATGGCCATTTATGTCATAACCATTTATAAAGTAAAATTCATGATAATTATAACATAGGATATTCAGGCATTTTAAGAACATAACCATAACAGAGAAATTCTTAAACTATGTTTCTTCTCAACCACCAAAAGAGAGTCTCTATTATATCTTAAGGACATTTAGAGAAAAATTATCTAAGGTTTTTCATTAGAAAAAAACACTGAGGTAAAATTTCCTGGAGAGTGTAAGGTCAGTGAAGATAGTTTGACCTTAAAATTGTACTTCAGTTTTATATTTTCCTATTAGTCAAAAACTTTTAACGAATTCTTCTTTCCACCTAATCCCAAAGCCTGGGGTTGCTTGATGCAATCTGTACAGTTATCTGATAGGAACAATCCTCTGGAAGAAAATCCTTGCCCGAGGCTCGGCGCTCCAGAGTACGAAAGGTGCAGATGGCACAGGGTGACAGGTTCAATCTGAAACACTAATCGATAGTGTGTGCTTTCACTCAACACCTGGACAAAGTAAAATAAGTACAATCATGCACCACATAATGATGTTTCAGTTAATGATGGACTGCACATTCAGCAGTGGTCCTATAAGAAGATGATAACGGAGTCGAAAAATTCCTATCTCCTAGTGACCCTGTAGCTATCATAATGTCGTAGCATAATGCGTCACTCATCTGCTTGTGGCAATGTGGTGTAAACAAACCTACTTCACTACCAGTCATATAAAAGTATAGCATATACAATTATGTATGGTATATAATACCTGAAAATGATAATAAACAACTATTACTAGTTTACATATTTAATATAGTACTTTTTATTGTTATTGTATTCTTTCATTCAACTTATACAAAAATAAATCACTTACAAAACAACCTCAGGCATGTTCTTCAGGAGGTATACCAGAAGAGGCTTTTTATTTTTATTTTTTTTTAGACAGAGTCTCACTCTTGTTGCACAGGCTGGAGTGCAGTGGCGTGATCTTGGTTCACTGCAACCTCCATCTCCCTGGCTCAAGTGATTCTCCTGCCTCAGCCTCCCAAGTAGGTGGGATTACAGGCACCCACCAGCATGCCTGGCTAATTTTTTGTATTTTTAGTAGAGATGGTGTTTCACGATGTTGGCCAGGCTGGTCTTGAACTCCTGACCTCAGGTGATCCACCCACCTCAGCCTCCTAAAGTGCTAAGATTACAAGCGTAAGCCACCATGCCCAGCCCAGAAGAGGCATTTTTTATCACAGGAGTTGACAACATTTTGCATGCTACTGCTCCTGAAGACATTTCAGTGGGACAAGGTGTAGTGGTAGAAGACAGTGATACTGATGATCCTGACTCTGTGTAAGCCTAGGCTTACGTGTGTGCTTGTGTCTTAGTTTTTAACCAAAATTTTTAAAAGTAAAGAAAAAATCAAATAGAAAAAAAATCATATAGAATATAAGCATAAAGAAAGAAAATATTTTTATACAGTTGGACAATGTGCTTGTGTCTTAAGCTAAGTGTTACTACAAAATAAGTCAAAAAGTTACGAAAACAAAAACATTATAAAGTAAAAAAAGTTAGAATAAACTAAGGTTAATTTATTATTAAAGAAAATCTTAAAAATAAATTTAGCCTAAGTATACAGTGTTTATAAAGTCTACAGTAGTGTACAGTAATGTCCTAGGCCTTCACATTGACTTACTACTCTCTGACTCACCCAGAGCAGTTTTCAGTCATGCAAGCTCTGTTCATGATGTACCATCTTTTATCTTTCACACAGTTATACCATATTTTATTTTTTATACTGTATTTTTACTATACCTTTTGTATGTTTAGATACACCAATACTTATTGTGTTACCAATGCCTGCAGTATTTAGTACAGTCAACACACTGTAGAGGTTTGCTGCCTAGGAGAAATAGGCTATACCATATAGCCTAGTTGTGTAGTAGGCTATATCGTCTAGGTTTGTGTAAGTACCATCTATGATGTTTTCACGGTGATAATACTGCCTAAGGATATACTTCTCAGAGTGTTTCTTCATCTTTCTAAGGACAGTAACGACATTACATTTGCTAAGTACTATTATTTAATGTGCATGTTTAAATTAATTTTATGAACTTTCACCAAGCAGCTTTACAATGATGATACTCAAATTAGTAGATCATCTGTTTTATGGCATTCTTGAATTGTTTAATGCTACTATTTTGAGGTTTGAGCACACTGGAGTGTTAAAAACAACTAAAAAAGTGAAATTAAAGTGAAAACAAAAAACAATGTATATATTTTTGTGCTGGGCTCAAGTTTCTGCTCTTTATAAACAAAGTAGCTGCCTAATGCATTAAAGAAGCAGAAGAGTTAAGAATGTCTTTCATCATATGTGTAGTCTTTGGGTGTTTTATTGTCAGTTATCAGATCATAAAATGTATTAAATATGCATTTTTGGTTTATGGAATTCTCTTACCATACATGAGAGTAAGGCATTAGATTTTATTTGCAGATAATTTGCATATATTTCAATTTATATGATAGATGGTACAATGTGGTAAGAATTTGGGCTTTTTATGAATATTAAACAAGGGACTATATAAAAGGCTGCTATATTAACAAGCTTTACATAAAAGAGCTAATCAGTAATAAGCTCTCTGTTTTCCAACTGAAATAATTTTGTAAATGAGGTGATACATTTCTTACCGGTGTTGTGTTTTAATGTAAAAATATGTTCATAGCACATTTTGCTATGAGTAACAATTCTAACCTCTTTGCAAATACATAAATCATGAAAAATTTACTAAAGTCTAATGCTTAAAGATGGGCATAACTAAATTATAGACAAACTTAAACTATAGAGAAAGGAAATGTTTATGCTGATAGGAAGCTTACATAGTAATTGGTTATTCATATTGAGGTTAAAAAGAGCTTTCTCATTATCTCAAAAATCATGCTCTCAACTTACAGATTCTAAAATTCCATCTTAGTAATAGTACAATTTACCCTTAACACTTAACATATCCATTCAATTTTGATGACATGGTGCAAACCTCTCTGTTTTTGTTTTTTTTTTTTTCCTACCTGGATTTACTACTGGGTTGGGATTCACACTACCAGACATAAGAAATGATGGTAAAATAAAATAAAATAAAATAAAATAGTGGCACACTAAATATTTTTTATGGTAGACTGACTTTTATCCATGAATTCATAGAAAGTTAGAATTGTAAGGGATCTGTACAACAATTTATCCTTTTTATAAGCACCCTGAATTTCAGAATCTCCATGATTATAAGATCAAAATACATAAATAAACAAATAATTAAGTATATTCAGATTACCCAACTGTATTCAAATCTAGTATGTAATGAACAATACATCTTAAGGTCATGGAAAACATTAAGCTACTTGCCCAAGGTCTGATCTGGTTTGTCTAAGAATTAAAAAAAAAACAAAACAAAAACAAAACAATAAAAAATACAAACTCATGTCTGATGTGCTTGCAAGTATTATTTTCATTATATTTGCATAATCATAATACCATAACACAACTAACAATAGCAGAAACATGAGTATAGTTTACATAGGTCTCTTACAAGAAACTTATTAGACGTAGTGATTATCACAAAGGCCTTGTGGTAGCAAGAACAGTCTTTATTATCTTCGTTTTACTGATGTGGATAAAGTTCAGAGTTTCATTAAGTAGCCTATTGGGTCATGATAGGTAGCAGTATCTCTCTACTGGATCTCTAGGCTGCTGACTGCAGATATAGTGCTTGCAAATCTAATTATTATTGTAATATATTTGGTAAAATGATGAAGATACTATGATCTGTATTGCCCAATATTTCCATAGAGTTATCTATTTCAGGCAAAAGTACTCTTATGAGATCTGTAGCTAATCAAATAATATAGAGAATCATTCTCCCATGCCAAAGTTATTTTAATGACACATTTAGAACATGAATGACATCAGTTAAAACTGCTGCCTTACTGTATTAAAAAAGTATTTTTTTCTTTTTCTTGAGACGGAGTCTCGCTCTGTCGCCCAGGCTGGAGTGCAGTGGCCGGATCTCAGCTCAGTGCAAGCTCCGCCTCCCGGGTTTACGCCATTCTCCTGCCTCAACCTCCGGAGTAGCTGGGACTACAGGCGCCCGCCACCTTGCCCAGATAGTTTTTTTGTATTTTTTAGTAGAGACGGGGTTTCACCGTGTTAGCCAGGATGGTCTCGATCTCCTGACTTCGTGATCCGCCCGCCTCGGCCTCCCAAAGTGCTGGGATTACAGGCTTGAGCCACCGCGCCCAGCCTAAAAAAGTATTTTTAAAAGTCATATTCTTATTTACAGCTAAGTTATAATTACATAACTCAGCAACAATGTATGTTTCTCAACTCTAAAGGCATGACATTAAACTGCAAACAAATAAATAAAGCTTCAATTATGAGTAATGCTAGACCTTTGTTTATTGACTATGAAATATAACAAGATAAGCCTAGGAAATCCCCTGCTGTGTAAGGCTGTGTAAAAAGGCAGAAAGTATTAAGCACTTAAAGCTATTTTTAGAAGCCTAACTCCCAACTTAAACTCTTATCTTATGTTGTGTATTCAGTGTGTTCTTAGTATGAAAGGCTTCCGTGTCAGTTACCCAGCTGAGAGAACATTTAGCATTGACATCTAAATCCACATAAGCTGTATACAAGTGTAAGTTTTATAATGTGTAGACTCCTTGATCTCACAGAGAACTTCACAGAGAATTCAACTACCAAACAGTATTTAAGAGAAGCAAAACACAACTTCTTAGATCAACATAATCAAGTTAAATACCCTTTTACTAGCACTCATAATGGTTAAATCCCTAGAGAATCACTTGTCTCTGATAAATCAATTCTCTACTTACATTACATTTGAGTCTCTCTGTGTGTGTACATTGGGGTGAGGGCATGAGGAAGGGTTGGGGAGAGAGACAGAGAGACACAGAGATACAGATTTCTTTTCAAGGCCCAGATTATTCTCTCTCGGGCATATCTCTCAATTCACATGTAAACTGATTTGGAAATCTGTTAGCAAACAAGCACAGAGAAAAGAGTATTTGAAACAATCTGTTTTATTTTCCCTCTCTCTCTCTTCTAACTTCTGTTTTTTTTTTTCTTCTATTCTACCCAGTTACAAGACTAAAACAATGGTGATTCAGGCATAATTCCTATTTCTGATGAGCTCCTTTCAATTATCTCAAATCAGGAAAAAATGCATATATTCAACCATAGTATTACTACCCAACAAAAATAAAGTGAAGCAGGGCCCCTTTAAAATTGAGTGCATTCCATTTGAAATCATGTTCATGAGGATATTCTAGCTATTTTTTATGGCATAGAGAAGAAAATGAAGGTTATATTACCTTAAGGAAATAAGTCATTTTTACTGCATTTCTGAATGATAAAAATATAAAGAAAAAGTCAAATGCAATATTATAATCCATTTATGAGGTTTCTGTTTTCAGGAATGGAGAAAAAATGGGCAAAATAATTAAATAGACCCAGAAATGGAGCATCCCTGACTCCTGCAGTAGAACTTATTTGTTTCAAATCCTAATATTATTTAATGCCAACACTTCCCACAATTCTGACTACTTTGGGTATGAAGCGTAATTACTGGTGATTTTTGAAGGCAGCACACTACTTAGTGCAATTCCCGTAGAAGAGTGACTTATAACTTAAGCAGAATGCCAAGTTTGCCACAAGTTGGCAGACTAACTTTAAGGAATATATCCAGACAGATAATAAAGGTGTCTGGCCTTAACCTCCTCCAATGTGGAGGGAAACAGAAGTATGGCTTACTGACAAAGCAAGAGAATACCTTAATAATTATCAGCATACATTTCTTAGTCAACAGGGACTGTTCAGGAAAAGAAGTAAACATTCAAAGTTTAATGATTTCTCTTGTGCATAGCTTCTGTGACTCATGCCAGATTTTCCTGAGCTAGTTCTAAAATAATTTATCTGCTTCAGTGAGTCAATAGCCTTTCATCTTCACTTTTCTTTGGGCACTAGCAATAAAGGTTAACAAAGTCATCTGCCTGTACTGAGGTGTGGGTATCTATGTATGTCTACCCCAGGCTGGCCTAGAAGAAGTGTAGCATTGTGGACTCCTTTATGTACAACCAAACGTGGTAGCACTGTACCTCCAGGTTCTATGGATAGTGGAGCTGGAAACAGTGTAAGCCTCAGGGAGACAACTGCGATCACATTGCAGATGAGGTTTGAGAGGATAGTACCTATTTCTTTGATCAGAGAAAAAAAAGACAAAGAATAGCCTACTCAGAAATCTCTCCCATATCTTCTTCTGAGAGGCTTGAAATTATCTCTATTAAGCTTCTCTCTATTTACATAAGAAAGTAAAATCAATGGCAGTGTCTCTGGAAGGCTGTTATTTGAATGTGTGTATGTTGCATTTAAGTCAGTATTCAAATAGCCTCCTTCCATGGCCTGGAGGTTCTATAGTTTGCCCCAGTAGGGTTCAGGTTGATCCCCAAGAGGCTGGAACTGGGTGAGCAAAGATTGGCAAAGGATGAAGAGAGCATGAGGATCATCTCACAAGAAATTATTTTTTGGATGACAAGAATTGAATAGCATAAAAGTTAATAAAAATGGCAGAGGTAGGACCCTCCAATTAAAAGAACAAGTTAGAGTGAACGTGTATCAAATACATAAGATGGCATGCAGAAAGACTGCTATCAGTTTGGAACATTCTTGGCTTGCCTTTGCTACCTATTGAAAATGCAGTGTCTGGTTAAAATGGGGAATGATTCAAAGGGTTCTTTTTATTCTGTAATTGATTATGGTGAAGTGACATGCTAGATTAGTGGTAAGTCACCTTAGAAAGTTGCCTAAGGACAAAAAATAAGATACATACAACTCCATTTGGGGAATAGAAAGTTTTACAGAAACTTAGAGTCAGAAATAGCTAACTCAGAAGAGGTTAAATCCCAGAACATTTATTATTCATAATGAATGTGAGATCCAAGCAAAGAAATAGAGTATCAAAATAAGTCAGGAATAAAAAAAAAATTTTAATTTCAGATTTTTTTATGATTTATCTGACCTTAACACTGTTAAGATACAGTATCATTTTGCCAGAAGAGGTAAATGTATTGACAGTCTTTGTAAACCAGTTGGTGCCTTGAAAGAATAAATAATAGCAATACTATTATTATTAGTTAGCCCCACACATTGATAATGACCTAGCTGACTGATGATTCCAATTATACATGCCAATTTGAGGATATTCAGATTCGTTTTTGGTTATGTATTTTTCCATAGTTTGTTAGCTACACCACACAGGAGCAAATTGCATAAGTAAGATGGGTGGGCTGTCAACAAAATTTAGGTCAAAAAGTTTCAGAGGTAGAAATGAAAAAGGAGAATAATATTCAGTATTTTAAATGGCAATATAATCACAAGGATATGAAGGGGCAGGAAAACTTGGTTAAAATAGTGATCTTGATAACATTAGCCATATAGGAAAATTTTTATTTTAGAATGCACTATGACATTTCCAAAGACAAATGCAATAAGGTATGAAGGTGTTTTGAAAGACAATAATCTACTGCTTGACTGAAATATTGAAAAAAACAGATTCATAATAAATTATCTTTTTTAGGAAACTAGATGATCAACATCTCTATGAACATACAATACAAAAATTAAAGCCAATATTAAAGCAGGATTCACATATTTTGAAGCTCAACAAATTGTTGCCAAAGTTTAAGAAAAAACAGTAAATATCTGAACTTTGCCTCATACCTTGGGTATTAATAAATTAGACCATGGGAAAAAGAAAAACAGTTTCAGAAAGCAAATCTTTATGGCCAATTCATCAATATTAGCCTATCATAACATAAATCTGAACACGTCAAAGGGACTCTGAGCTACCACTCAATAGACCAAGCAGGAGAAAATCTTATATATATAGTCTTACTATTGAGTGAACTATCACAGGTCTCACTCCAATACCATCTTAGTTATTTGTTAATCTTGTCTCCCTCCTCCATGCCTCCCATTCCCATAAAACAATCAAGAGACTAAAACCAAACCTGGGTTACTCTCAATTGTTTGGGTGAATGGAGTTGAATATGATTCATCTAAAAAAGAGGCCTCTCTCTTGACTTCTCATCTTATCTATCTGGAGGCATTGGTCTTTACTCAGCTTTACCCAGACATCCCAAATCTGTGTGTCCAAACTGAATTAATTTAACCCGAGTATGCTGCTGATAAAACGTGTTTTCCCTGAATCTCCAGATGAGTTTAGTATCACTTGTTTGACTCCATACTGTACTCTTTTCTCCACTGGGTGGGTCCAGAGCTTCTAGACAGAAGAGCAACTAAACAGTATCTGCTTTTACTTTACCATTCAAATACCAAACAGTTATCAGGCTAGCAGCCTGGAGAGTGCATGCTTATCACAAACAACCAATCAATCACACACAAATGACAATTAAAATGAATCTTTCTTTTGTCCCATCTCTTTACAATACACAGGTTCCCATTCCTACCTAGTGCTTATCTCAGGACAGTCTTATGGTATCACTTGATTTGAGACTATCTTAGACCCTAGGTTACTTCTATTATTATATATTTGCCATATGAAAAATGACTTGGCATCCTTAATAACTATGCTTGTCTTTTGTGCATTTCTTCTTTGTGATCCTTAATAATTCTGAGGTCAGTTGTTTACTTTCCAAGATTTTGTTAAAACCAAATTACACTTCTGTACACTATGTCACAATTAGATATTATCCTGTCATATCTTGTAAGCAGTGGTTAATGTTAAACTTAACCATCTGTTCTTTCACCAACCTGGGACTTTGATTCTGCCTGTTTTATTTCTAGGGCTACATAAGGCTTTTTCTAATCATGATTTTACTTTGCTCTGAAATTGAAAAATATAGCAGTTCTTTGTTTTAATGAAAAAAAAATTTTTCTTCTATTTTTCTGTTCTAGAGCAATACAAATTTTAAAACAAATTTTAATAATTTACCATCTCAATTTAACTCCCTTTCAGTCCATTCTTCAAAGCCTCTATGAACAAGTCAAATCATGACACTGCCATGCTTAAATTTTCCTCATAGCTTCAAGAGTAAGTTCAACTTCTCATGAGAATCACAAGAAACTGGTCATGCTGCGCCCCCTGCATCTCTCTTGAGCAATACTGCTTAACTTTCCTAACCCTTATAACAAAACTCAAGATTGTACTCCCACCACCCTGAGCTACTTGCAGTTCCCCAAACAAGCCACCTCATTATGTGCCATACTTTTATATAGGTAGTTTTCTCTGACTCAGTGTGTTTTCTGGTCTCCTTTCTCTTTGACTGGACACTTCTAATAGTCTTTCAAGATGCAGCTCTTTTTGAAGATCTACCTTCATCCCTTAAACTCAGACTTCCCAGTCTGGTTAAGCTTCTAGTCTAAATGGCCACAGCACTTGTGCTTCCATTTATCATGTGATTGCTGTACCGTCTGTTTATTTGTTTGCCTTCACCAGTATAACCAAAGTTTCCTAAGGGCATAGACCATGTCCTAAACATCTTTGTATCCCAGACATTTAGCAGAGTGATTGATATGAGTGGTATCTAGGAAAAATATTGAACTGACCTAATAACGGTATACAAATGTTATCCTGTTTGATAATATTATCACAACTACCTTAAGTTATGTTGTAAGTTAAAAAGCCAGATGTCTTCATCTGAACCACAGAGGGAACCAGTATCTCTAATTAATATTCAGGGTGTTTCTAACTATGTTTGAAATGTGAACTTTAAATTTAATGAAATTAAAGAGATGCCCTTAGTAGTCTGATCAACTGTTCTCCCAATTGATATATGTATAGCAGATATCATAAACAATTCAGCATATATTTTAACACTAATAGAAAACTTGAAATAATGCAAAGTATTTCAAATTTATTAGGTATTACTTTAATCATGAATGCATTATCAGGGGGTAAGCATCACTGGCTAGTTTTCACACATTCATATATCCCACTCCCTCACTTGATTTACTTGAGGGAGGAATGAAAATGTCCCTTCACAATGATATATTTATGTTTTCCTGGACTCAAAGTGCCTAGAGTTAAATTTGGAAACACCACTGTAGTAATGCAAATATTATTCTTCACATATTTTTTCTCAGGAAACAACTATGGAATGCATATATGATATATACAAACTCACAAGCTACATAACAGAAGTTGCTTTTGGTTCCCTTAGATGAAGAAAACAAACAAATACAGCACTTACATTGAAAGTAAAAAGTGTGCTCTATTACTCAGATTTAGAAATGTGACTAGACTAGTGAAATAAGTGCTTACAGATTTGGTAAGAGAAAGATGAAGGCAAACACATAAATACACAGTACTATATATATATGCTATTATTGTTTAGCCTTAGATGTTTCCTAAGTATATTAGAAACAAAAGCAAAACAACTTTCTCACTTCATGAACATAATTAATTAGATAGGATCATGTTCAATATGCTCAAATTTTCATTTTAGGGTAGAGAATAAAAGTGGCAGAGGTTTTCCCATAGAAGAATAAGCTACAGATATTGGAAAAATAGGGGACACTGAATCTTGTCTCCCCTCTACCCCAACACCTTAAAAAAGGACAAAGGCAACACAAATATTTCAAAACTTTTCTGTTTTTAAGTCTTAGAAAGTATTTTTGCCTGATATTACAATTTCCTGGGCTTCCTAGAATCCTTCATGTATGGACAAAATAACAGAGAACACATTTAAAAACACTAAAGTTTGAACCTGCTGACAAATAACCCTGAACTAGTTTGAAATTACATACAACTCAAAACTCAGTAGTAATGAGAACATTCAGATGTCATTTCTCTCAGTGCAGTGCCAGGCATGTAGTGTGTAGCCATTAAATATTAGCAGATTGTTTATTTTCAAGAGATAGCCCAAGGTATCTATTGAAAGTCGACATCTTTTTTGTCTCTAGGTGTACAACCAATTAAAAAAGTGGACACTAATAAATTTCCCTTTTACTTACTACATTAATGTAATGTTTCTAGCAATTCTCTAGCAATTATATAACAAAATCCAAGGTATCTATTGAAAGTCGACATTTTTTTGTCTCTAGGTGTACAACCAATTAAATAAGTGAACATTAATAAATTTCCCTTTTACTTACTACATTAATGTAATGTTTCTAGCAAGTATCTAGCAATTATCTAACAAAATCCTAGTAATTATCAGAGAAGCTATTTTTCATCAGTATTTTATACCAAGCTACGTCAAGGTCAGAATTAAGGGTAGAGGCTATAGTTTGTATTTACTAAGATCTATAGTATTTGACCTTTAAATGCTGTTTTGTCATTGCTATTGCAGGGAAAGTGATAGTGATATATCCAGTTTCATTTCTAAAACAAATACAAGGTCACTGCCTCCAGCAGGTGACCGGAAAGAATACAGTGTGATATTCTTAATTGTGATACCCAATATAAAGCTGAGAATTTTTTAGACCTTCTGAATGTACTCAAAAATATAAATAAATATAACAACAGGTTATCCACAGTCAGCTATGATCAATATAATTTAGCCAAGCAGACAAAAGCAGGTTCCTTAAATAAGAGCTACCCAGGGTCTCATTAGTGTAGAGAGAAAAAAAAATCAAGGTCATGCTCAAGGTATATGACTTCATGGTGGAAAATTTCAATCCTCCAAATACCTCCCAGAAAAGAAACCAAGGGCTAGAGAAACAACTGTCAGGCAGATTTCAAAATCTCATTTAGACCATTGGACAAATAAAAAGAGAAAAATGTGTTAATTCTGAATATACTGAGATATATTTTTACAAAGTAAGGTTGGCAAAGTTGAAGTTGGGCATGGAATGTCTCTTATTAGAATGGCATAAAGAATTCACTGCACAAGTTTGAATATGGAAAAGTGGGTACCTAAAATAACAAAGTGGCAATTTTCTGAGAATTAAATTTTAGGAAAAAAGTAAACAAAGGACTACAAATTGATTTTATCAAGAGATACAAATGTATTTTCCTTACTTATCTTTTAATCTTGTCTTGGCATATTTAGAATGATAAAAGAAAAAGTGTTTGTAATGTACTCTGTTGAAATGCAAGCAAAGAAACATGAGAAAACATATTCATTAAACCATATTTATTCAATAATATATGCAAACATAAGGATAAGATATGTTTTTCTACATTATACATGCTTCTATTTCTCCCTCCTTCATAAATATGATGAGGCCAAATCAGCATTTTTTTTTAGCTCAGATGAGCTCTGTGATAGGCTAAAAACTATCACCTATCACAGAGCTCATCTGAGATAACAAATAATGCTGATAGCATTAACGGACTTCTAATTTATTTAATATTGTTTTGAATGCAGCTTTTAAGACCAAGCAATCTGATCCTTTCTAAATGATATTGTGGTAGGAAAAAAGGTCACATTTTTAGGATGGCAAACCCATGAAGAGAATAATAGTGCATTTCCCATTAGAATCTAATGCTAATATATCAATATAACTGTCAACAGCTGGGTCCTAAGATTAACACAGATGTGGAAAAGGAAGGCCAAAATATAATCATGAAAATGGAAGCAAACATTATGCTTAAGGATGTCAGACATCTGGGAATTCTTTTTGAGCAGAAGATATAAATCTATAAGCCAGTTTGCCTGTAGAAAGTTCTAATGCCTCTCTGTAAGACTATTTTATTTTAATTTGAAGATTTATATATAATTATATATGTCATTGACATAATCAGATCTGGAAGTATCACCAGAGTACAAATTACACAATAAAATCGAAGTGACTATCTTCACCACAGACTACTATGAGATTTATAGTGATGTATTTCAATTCTATTTGCATTTGTGCCCCCTTTGTGTTAGAAATCATTAAAGATGGATAATTTAGTTTTTTGCCAGGTATCTTCCTGGACACTTTTAGGAACTTGGGATGAACTTTAGGAAAGCTCAGCATGTGGTATACTATGACACCTTACAAGCTTCATATGTTAAACAAACCTAAAGGACTTCGAGCTATTATTTCATATCTTGAAAGAACTATGGCATAGCAACTAGGATAGGAAAGCCTCATGGAAACACTGGAACAAGTTACCAAGTAACTGCTTACCCAGCACCAGCAAGTAGCTAATGAGAAGCACTTCAGATGCTAAGAACCAGTACCCTATGAGACAGGCTGACATCCTCGGAGCGTGAAGAATGAGACAAAAAGAAGCACGCAAGAGTGTGCTAATCAGAAACCTAAAGGAGTACTGATAACCAGGACACCAAGCAATCCAGAATCAGAAGCCTGCTAAGATATTTGAGTAAATAAGAGAGTGTTTATATTATACTACTAAGACAGTGTTTCTGTTACCTAAGAATGAGCCATTGTGCTGGAAATCTCTTTGCCCCTCCAAATCTGTTCTTCGCCCACCTTTTGTTCAGGAAATTGACCTGTATGGTTTCCAGCAACAAACTCCATTACCCTCTGACTTCAGTTGGATTAGGCTAATGGAGAACCCCGAAAGAAGATCAGAGGGAAGAAAGAAAATGTGGCCAGTAATGGGGACTCCCGCTTTGAAGACAGTGAGCTGGCTGTGTTTTCTGTTGAAGGTCACTACTTCTGTCAATGTAGTCTTGTCTACATTACTTTCTTGTTTGGGTTTTAGCATTGGTAACATTTCTGTTACTACTATCCCTGGGGTCCCTGATATCCCCTGTAGTCCCCTACACTCCACTCACACCTTGGTAAACAGTCTTCTTTTTAAAACTTCCTTCAACTTTGTAACTTAAGAGTGACATCTGTTCTCTGTTGGGACCCTGCCTGTGCAGTATATAGGTAGAAAGGGAGAGAATCCACATGGGAAAACGGAAAGAAAACTCAACTGAGAGCCAAGAAATGTTGGCTCAACACCAATCACTAATAACTCTATGCACTTAAGAAAGCCATTTATCTTCTCTAGGCATCTTTTTATTTTTAAAAAGCAAATTTGCGAAGGGATCTGAAGCTTATTTTTGCCTTTAAAAATTTATATTTCTGACTCTAAATATAGAAAACATGATTACAGGAGAGTTGGTATCTGTTTTTTTTTTTTTTTTTTTTTACATCCTTCTTGTATCCTGTGGCACACTACTGATTGCTTTATCAATATTCATCCTTATTCTGCCACAGAACCCCCCCCCAAAAAAAAAATCTGAGGCGGCAACATGCCCAGCTTAATAAAACATGATTTATACATTTTGGAAGAATAGGGCAGCCAAGTGATTTAGTAGTGGCTAATAAGGTAAAAGTCAAAGTTACTGGACAGGGCCTCCAGAAACATGTAAGGCTGTCTCAGGGGAATGCGTGCTTTTCTGTCCTCTGTCCTTCCTATTCTTTCCTGAAATTTGGGTGTAATAGCTAGGATGAGGAGGTCTTCTGGAGAGTGATGGTGGCAGGCTGGTGCGACAATACTGTGGAAGTGGCATGCCAGCCTTGGGTAGTCTTTCAACTTATTTCCTGAGAGAAACTACATAATGAAGTTTTTGATGTTTCTCCAACATAAAGTGTTTTTTATTTTTCTAACTCAAAATAGAACATAATCACTGTTATACACACACACACACACACACACACACACACACAAACACACACACAACATTTACTCCTTGAAACACTCAGATCAGGACTCCGTACTTAAATGTCACAGTAAGGTCTACTTACCGTTTTAAATCATATAAGCTATCCAGTGTCTCAAAGTTTACCAGCACTGTGCTGAAACCAGGTAAGGCTCTAATTCCCAAAATGACAGCTAACTTGTTTAATCCATGTGGTTTCCTCATCCTAAAACTTATCAGTTTCACTTACAGTTATTTCTCTCTTTCTCTCTTTCTTTCTTTCTGTCGCCCAGGTGCAGTGGTGCGATCTCAGCTCACTGCAAGCTCCGCCTCCAAAGTTCATGTCATTCTCCTGCCTCAGCTTCCCAAGTAGCTGGGACTACAGGCACCCACCACTACACCTGGCTAATTTTTTGTATTTTTAGTAGAGACGGGGTTTCACTGTGTTAGCCAGGATGGTCTCGATCTCCTCACCTCGTGATCTGCCTGCCTCGGTCTCCCAAAGTGCTGGGATTACTGGTGTGAGCCACTGTACCTGGCCAGCAGCATGGTTTTTAACAACAAAAAACTACAGATGCCATGGGATATCATGCTGCATTGAAAATGAGTCAACTACAGCAATAAGACACTACATGGATTAATATGTCAACAAAATAATGAGTGAAGGAAGCAAATCTTGTAAGATAAAGGAACAGCTTATTAACCTTTACATAAAGTTAAAACAAAAAAATCAGGAAACAGAAACCAACAGTATATTCCAAAAAAATATTGATTTGATTTAATATATATTTTAAATCCATTTTTTGAAGTAAAGAACCTGAAAAATACAGATTTCAATGTTGAAAGCTATCTTAATCAATTTGGGCTACTGCAATAAAATACAATGGACTGATGCCTTAAACAACAAACATTAATTTATCACAATGCTGAAAGTGGGAAGTCCAAAAGCGTCAGTATGGTGGAATTCTTGCTCAGGTTTGTTATCCTGCCTATGTCCTCACGTGGCATTTCCTTGGTGCTTGCACACATAGAAGAGATTTTCTCCCCTCCTTTTTATAAAGGCACTAATCCCATTCAATGAGGGGTATAGGACACACTACCCCAAAATATGGCACCTTGAAAACTGAGAAAACAGCAAAAGCAGGAAGGTCACTCTGATCTTTTCCCACTTTCTGTGTGAGAGCTACACATAAAAGAATTCTCTGACCTACCTTCTCTGAAAATAGATAAGACCCTCACATCTAACAAGTGCCCTGCCCATGTGTGGAAGAAAGGAATAAAAACACAGAGATGACAACAAGAAACTGAACAAACAGGCCTTGCTAAGTTTCCCCCAGTTTATAAACATTAGATCATGTTGCCTTTTGTCCAATCATAGTTCTACATGACTGTCTACTCTTCATCAAACCTAAGCATAAAAATACACATATGTGGTTTGCCCTGTTTCTGTGGGTCTTCCTTTCCAAAGGCTCTTGTGTCACATAAAACTTTGTTCAAATACATTTTTTAATATTTTTCTCTTGTTAATCTTTCTTTTGTTGTAGAGGTATCAGCCATGAATCTTGCCATGGGTGAGGAAAAGATATTACTTTTCTCTCCCTTACAATGTCATGGAGCCTCCACCCTCATAACTCATTTAAACCTGATCACCTCCAAGGGCCAAACCTCCAAAAACCATCGCTTTGCAGATTAGGACTTCAACATATGAATTTTGGAAAGACCCAAACATTTAGTCCACAGAAAATGTCAATTTTCTAACACTATTATTAAATAATTATGACCATATGTTTGTGCATGTAGACAGACAGATATTTGGCTTAGGGATCACTTTTCTAAACTAATCAAACCATTTCAGAAAACCTTCCAGGATCAGCAATAGTTTTTTTTTATTCACCGTAATATATCAGTTAAAAATATATATATATATATATGTCACTTAACTCTCCTGCCCCTTTTACATTTCTGCAACTCACAAAGTCATATGTGAGAGCTAAAAATTAAAATGATCAACCTCATGAAAATGAGAGTAAAATGGTTACTAGAGGCTGAGAAGGGTAGTAGGGAGTGGGGGATTAGGTGGGGATGGTTAATGGGTGCAACCACATATTTAGACAGAATAAGATCTTGTATTTTCCTGCATAACAGGGTGGCTACAGTCAATAATCATTTTTTGTATCTTTAAAAATACCTAAAAGTTTTGAGTACAATTGGAATATTCCTAACACAAAGATAAATGTTTGAGGTGATGGATATTCCAATTACCCTGATATGATTATTACGTATTCTATTCCTGTATCAAAACATCACATGTACCCCATAAATACATGCTCCTACTATGTACCCATAAACTTTTAAAAATTAAAAAAAAAATACTTATTGTTACCTTCCAGCTTCTTTTACATTACTGAGATGTTAATGGGATAAAACATGAAGCTCAAGAAGTGGAATAGAGATGGATTACTGCATGTAGCTTAAGAGTAAGAGACAAAAAAATCTCCTAAATCTGCTTCAGTCTAGCATTCAAGGTCCCACACTACCAGGCTCCAGCCTCTTTTTCTGTCTTTTTAACTTGCTCCATTTCAGTCACCCTTCACAAGGCCTGCACTGTAATCAATCTCCTAACTCCCCAACAACCCTTTGACTTTCCTGCATCAGCCTTTCTCCTAAGGACTATTTTTGTTCACTACACTCTACATGTCTGGAAAGCTGTTTTCTCCTTCTACATATTTCAATCATATCCATCCTTGAATATCCAGCTCATATTTTTTCTTCTTCTTTGAAACTATTTTCTTAGAATTGCTATACAAATTCTCATTTGTAAAAAAGCCTATTTGTT
Organism: Mandrillus leucophaeus; assembly: GCF_000951045.1. Classification (NCBI taxonomy): domain Eukaryota; kingdom Metazoa; phylum Chordata; class Mammalia; order Primates; family Cercopithecidae; genus Mandrillus; species Mandrillus leucophaeus. Next base: position 520,089 of record NW_012110563.1, on the reverse strand, counting down.
AACAGATCTGTACAGTATCGTCTGCTCTCAACTCACTTGTTCACTATCACATTAGGGCTTATCACAGCGCCTAGAATGGGATAGAGGTTCAATAAAGAGTTTCTGAACATCTAAACTCCAAAATATCTTCTACCACTCTATTGAAATTTTCTTTAAATTGCATATTTTTATTTTTCTATTGTCTTCCTACCTAAACTTCTTTGAGAGAAAGAACTATGCCTATTGTGTACTTTTCCTGATCTTGCTAAATTCATTGCCTAAAGTGCTCCATAAAAATTGGTGTTTGCCTTTAAAGGAATAAATCATTAAAGTGGCGGGGCGCGGTGTCTCACGCCTGTAATCACAGTACTTTGGAAGGTCCAGGCGGGCGGATCACGAGGTCAGGAAATCGAGGCCATCCCGGCTAACACGGTGAAACCCTTTCCCAACTAAAAAAAAAAAAAAAAAAAAAAAAAAAAAAAAAATTAGCCAGCCTTGGTGGCAGGTGCCTGCCGTCCCAGCTACTCGGGAGGCTGAGGCAGGAGAATGGCGTGAACCCGGGAGGTGAAGCTTGCCGTGGGCCGAGATCGTACCACTACATTCCAGCATGGGTGACAGAGCGAGACTCCGTCTCAAACAAACAAACAAACAAACAAAAACAAAACAAAACAAAAAAACAAAAAACATTAAAGCTGTGCCTAAGAATCGTGCCAACATATTAATTTCCTCTCTTTTAAAAACACACCATGAAATCAAGTGCTAATAACTTCTGCAGAAAATAAGAAGATTACATTTATTTTTTGAGTCAGGGTACATATGGTTCAGAATCAAAAGATAGGAGAGAAAAAAATTCTTCATAATCAAATTTGCCAAAATGTTCCAAAATCTGGGAAACAGTATTACTTTCACTAATAAGATGCCATGAAATGCAATATAAAATCACAAATACTATAAATTATTTCATAAACTATATTTGGGGATTTTAAAGAATAACTTTAGCACTTTCCTATTATATATATTTTTGCTGTTTATTACTGACAATGTTAAAAATGTATCCAGAATATAGAGTTGCAGTCTTAGTGTTTCAGTTCTCCATTAATAAATAAGATTAGATTAAATAAACAATGCAATAGAAACATAATGTTTATTGCTGTTGTCTATCCTGGAAAGCACATTCGTTTTTCTCATACTGTGTATATACATGCATATATACATATACATGTAGTTTATGTATTACACATAGGAAATTATCAGTATAATCACTAATGATAATAGATGTTTTCAATCAAGGGGTCATTTCTTATCAATCTCATTAACGGTCCACAGTTTGGGTGTTTGCATTTGAATACAATTAAACCAGAGAAAATGGCATTGATGTTTTATTACAATTACCTAGAATATAATGCCTGGCACACTGTAAATGCTAGCAAGGGATAAGTGGTGATTTGTACTTTTTCTTGCCAAACTTTTAAACTAGCCCCTACTGCCGGGCATAATATAAAATCAGCTGCATAAATTAATTGCAGTGGTATATGCCCACATTTAACAGTTTGTGCCTTCTTACCCTGTGAATCACTCAATTAAGTACTTAACAGAGTTTATATGCACATAATTCTAATTAACTCCATCTGTGTGGCATTTCACTTAATACCAAGAAATTCATTTATTCGATCATTTGATAAACTAAAAAATCATTCATTAAATCCTTCGACATTAATGACAAAAGTATATAACATAACTCTAGGATAATTCTTGGTAACATATTAGTAATCACATCAAGATGTCAAATAATACTTTCAAGTAGCACCAAGTCAGTTAGTGATTTTAGCTGAGAAGATGGCAGAAGAAATTTCATATGAGGATGGTAGTGATGGAAAAAGAGGGCAGGAGAAATGAAGATTTAGAGGAGAAAATAATCTAATTCCCAGTAAATTAGAACAAAGAAACTACTACTATGTAAAGGACTAAGTAATGAAGTAGTTTGAGCCATTTGAGGAAGAGCTTTGAATTAATTCTATGCTACACATTTTAAAAAGAATTAGAGATTTAGAAAAGAATCATTGGAATTCAAGGATAGAAAAGTATTGTGATTTTTATTCCTTGATTAAGGTATTTTATCAACAGAAGACTGTGATACGAAATCAAGTCAGGAGAGAAGGGAGGCTGGTAGATGAACTAGGGGATTTCATTTGTAACCTAAATATGAAATAATACTTGGAAAAGACCGATGCTTGGGAATAACAAAAGATAGAACACATAGAAAGCTTATAACAAACTAGAACTTGATGTGAAAGCAAAAATGAGTGGATTAATAGTGTTGTTGTAATTCTGTGGGAATGCGAAAATAGGTACTAGGTATATATGTTCCAGAGCCAGGATAAACAAGATTCTTCTATGCCCCCTCTCCTCACTTAAAGTAGGGCTCCATCCTTCTCTGTAGTTATAACTGTTTAAATAGTCAAAACTTGTTGAAATCAAGTATGATGAATCTCATGGATGTGATTCTTATATTGCAATATTTACATGTATGCTGAATACCTTTTTGCTCTGTCCCTTTTAAGGCTCACTTATTTGAAAACCTCCAAATAAATGGATTATGGAGCTAATGTGAATGGTTAGTCATAGAAATCTCTCTCTTTTCTTCATGGGAGCAAGAACTTAAACAAACAGGATACGTCCCTGCTATGGTTTGGTTCTGTGTCCCCACCCAAATCTCACCTTGAATTTTAATAGTCCCCACATGTCATGGGAGGGACCCAGTGGAGGTAATTGAATTGTGGTTGTGGGTTTTACCCATGCTGTTCTCATGACCGCGAATAAGTCTCATGAGATCTGATGGTTTTACAAAGGGGAGTTTCCCTGCACATACTTTCTCTTGCCTGCTGGCATGTAAGACATGCCTTTGCTCTTTCTTCCCCTTCTGCCATGATTGTGAGGCCTCCTTAGCCATGTGGAACTGTGAGTTCGTTAAACCTCTTTCTTTTGTAGATTATCCAGTCTCGGGTATGTATTTATTAGCAGCATGAGAACTAACTAATACAGCCCCTGAGGAAGAATTCAGAAGCACTCAAGTCTGCTCTTCATATGAAATCTGAGAATGTGCGTTTATGTATTTAACTATACTAAAAATAAACAAAAAAAAAAACCCTTACATTTCTTCTCCAATTGCCTGCTAAACTAAAGGAAAAATAAAATTTTAAACTATAGTGTAGATAAAAGTAATTATGTAATCTGAATTCGTAATAAAAATTTAGCAGTTTCTATGTCACGTGAAAGGCATACTCAACAGTCTTGCAGTGTTTTATATTATATGGCTGTATTATAATAACATATTCATTATTTATAATATGAATTTTAACTCATAATAGATGCCTATAATATGACAAACATATTCAAGTAGTCTTGCTGTGCTTCAAATGAGATAGGGTTAAATTCTTGTTGCATACCAGCATTTTCTATGAGTTGACTCCTACACAGCATGTTGACATTGGTCAGCTCTATTTTCCTTAAAATGTTTTCTTCCTAAGGTGCTTCTTACAAGCTGCTTGTTTCTAAGATACCGAGATACCAAGGGCTGAACACATCACAATTTTCTACCTTTAAATGTCAAAAGCAAAACAGAAAAAAAAAAAAAAATACAAAAGAACTAGTGGCTGTTCTCAGAATGTAGTACACTGGTCTATCTTGTTTGTTTTTTATGAGAAGCGGTACCAAATCCAGATTTAGTTTTTACGTTTTAGTTCTGGTTTTAGAGTTAACATTTAAGTCTCATAACTGCTCTGCTAATAAAAAATCTTTGCCTGTTTCTAAAATATCTGAATATTTGTGTTTTCTCCAAAATCTGTTCAATCTCTCTTCTTATAATATTCCTAGGTATCCTACAAATTAACTTGCAAAGCAGTCAGGTGTTTTGTTAGATGTGATCAAAAATCTAGATTTTGACAACATAATTTTGAGGAAAAGTTATAATTACATTGATCAATTATTAGTGTTGATAAAATGTAATATTCCTAAGATATAGATACGTATATCAAATGCTTGGTTCCACTAAATTGCTTTTATTTGTTATTGTGCTTATTGATTATAGTTATTGGTAACATTTTTACATTAAAACAAAGTATAAAATATTTTTATGTCATGTAGCATAAGAGTATTACAAGAGAGTATTCAGGTCCTTGCTCAACTTGACTCTGAAAACAGATCCTGCTTTGCTATGATTGTATGAAGATAGTTTTTTTCATTATGCTCCATTTTCAAAATTTTAGAGCATTATCTGAATAAGAACTTTATATCCTCAGCCTGTGAAATCTGTAGTATGGTGGAAAGAGGGTGTGTTGTAGAGTTAGATGGTTCTTAAGTAAAATTCTTACTTGACTTTTAACTTGTTTTCATTGGTCAGGCCACTTAATATCTATGAACCTGTATTCGCTTCTATTCTTTCTCTATGAATAAAACTCAAAGAAATATTAAAAGAATTAAATAAGATAATGAATGCAAAACACTTGGCATATAATAGATGCAACATTTGTAAATACTTTGAAAAAAACAGAACTACTACACCTAGTCTCAGTATGAAACAATTGTTATATTGTACAATTTGATTTTTAGAGATGATTTTGGTCAGTTTCAAATTTTCTTCTAGGAGTTCAGTTCTCCTGTTAATGTTAATGAGTTTGTTACTTTATTTAGAATTTTGATTATCAATGTCAAGATAGTCTTAGGTCCTTACTTTCCCTTCTTCTTTATCATAAGCTTGCTTTTCAAGTATCTTAGTGCTAACTTGAAGAAATTGAAAATCATTCATTTAAAAAAAATTCAAGTCACTCTAATTTACTGTGTACTCATAAATGTGTAAAATTGAATTATATTAGCAAGTTTTGTATTTAAGTATTTTATAGCTAATATATGCACATTTAATTCTTAACTTTGTTTTACTAGCAATAAAGGTTACTGCACATTTTTATATTAAACATTTAGCGTGATTTGTACTGATTTACTATCTTTCGTTTATTATTAAATTAATGCATTGTTATCACCCTGCAGCATTTGGAAACCAAATTTGGGCTGGAAATAATATAGAAAAAAGATAGAAAGGCTGGAATAAGTAACAGTCCACCGAAATGAAAGAAAAAGCTGAATTAGAAAGGAAAGGATAGGAAAGAATAAAAAGCTAAATAAAATATTAATGTATTATATATATTATACATAATACAATGTTTCATATGTACTCGGAAAACTGAATAAGGAAGTCAATAAAGGCTTGAGAGAAAAAATGGAAACAATATTCTGTACCCAACTGGAAAATGCCTAGTACAAAATAATAGTAATGTTAGCCAGCAACTTGAAAAATTATTTTGAATACAGCATTCTAAGGGCTTTGAATGCATTGTCATTTAGCCCTCAAAATTATCTTTAGAGGTGTGAATTATTATTATCTTTATGGGTGGTGTAACTGATGCTCAAAGAAGTTAATGTGCACTCTGAGAATCACAGAATTTATAAGAAATGATGGCAATGACAATCTCAAGATTTTGTCTCAATAGCCACCTCTTCTAAAAGAAACCAGTCCAAAAGTTAGTGGCTTAAAATAACAATCATTTACTTTTCCCAGGAATGTGAAACTTGAGTAGGGCTCAGCAAGAATGGCTCTTCTCTGATCTGTTCAGCTTTATATGGGGGGTCCTCAACCAGGGCTAGATAATCCACTTCCAATATGTATGCCTTACCCACATAGCTGACAAGTTAGTGCTGGCTGTGTACTGAAAACTCAGCTGGGGCTAATGGCTGGGGAAGGATAGCACATCTCTTTTGAGAGGGGTGAATGTGAGGACACGAGTTGCCTGAGAGATAAGAAAAAAATAAAAAGGTGCAATCAATTAATTGATTTAATTTCCCAGTGGGCTGTAAACATTTTTGGAATTGAGAAAATAGAGGGAATAAACTGGAAAGCTATGAACTCGTGGCCAGAAAGCAGAATGTTTGAGATTTTGGAAGGAATATTGAATTGGTAACGAAAGTGTCTGGGCAAAGAGCTTAAGAGTGAGTGGCTGTGGTAGGCTGGCAGATAGATCATTGCAGGAGGTGAAAGAGTCATGTATTTGGATGTTGAAATCCAGAAGAAAAATAGCAGTAGTAGTAGTGGACACACTGACAGTAAGCCTGGAGCTGAGACCTTCAAAGAACATAGGAAAGTAATTTTCATGGGACATAGGGGAGAAGTGGTGGGGATAGATTGTAAAAGTTAACAGTATAGTAATGATATCAAAGATGGATTTTTTTTAAAGAAAGACAAGAGAATGTCCCATAAGCAGTAATATAAATAAGAATTGAGCCATTAAAAGTCCAAAGACTCTAAGCATAAATAAATATAAACATAAAACAAAAATCTTCCAATATATTGTTTCTTATAAATTCCTGGATAACAAAATTAATATAAAAGAATAAAACTCCAACATTCATCAAATTATCTGTTTTACAATTAGGCAAATCCTAATTACAAAAAGAACAGGTTAACACTGACATAACTAAAGATGTGACTTAGCCATAGCAATTTGCTGAGTTGATCTCAAAAGTGGTGAGACCATGTTATAACACTGACGATAGTCAATGATTCTTAACTTTTATTTTAGGTTCAGGGGTACATGCATAGGTTTGCTATATAGGTATACTGTGTATCTTAGGGGTTTGGTGTACTGATTATTTTGTCATCCAGGTAATAAGCATAGTAACAGATAGGTAGTTTTATTTTTATTCTCTCCCTTCTCCCACCCTCCACCCTCAAGTGGGCCCCAGTGTTTGTTGTTCCCGTCTTTGTGTCCATGTGTTCTCATTGTTTAGTTCCCACTTACAAGCGAGAACATGGGGTATTATTTTTTCTCTTCCTGTATTAGTTAACTTAGGATAATGCCTTGGGCTCCATCCATGTTGCTATAAAGAACAAGATCTTGTTATTTTTTATGGATGTGTAATATCTATTTACATACCACATTTTAAAAAATTTACTCCAGCATTCATGGGCATTTAGGCTGATCCCATGGCTTTGCTATTATGAATAGTGCTGCAATGAATATATGTGTCATGTGTCTTTATGATACAATGATTTATATTCCTTGGAGTATATACACAATATTAGGATTCCTGGGTCAAATGATAATGTTGTTTTAATTTCCCTGAGGAATTGCTACACTGCTTTCCACAATAGTTGAACTAAATAGTTGAACTAAACTACATTCCCAGCAGCAGTGCATAAGCATTCTCTTTTCTCTGTAACTTTACCAGCATCTGTTATATTTTGGCTCTTTGCTAGTAGCCATTTTGCATAGTGTGAGATGGCATCTCATTTGTGGTTTTGATTTACATTTCTCTAATGATTAGTAATGTTGAATACATTTTCATATGCACTTGTTGGTTGCATGTATGTCTTCTTTTGAAAAGTGTCTCTTCATGTCCTTTGCCCTCTTTTTAATGGGACTTTTTTTGCTTGTAAATTTAATTTCTTTATATATGGATATTAGACTTTGATGTGTAGTTTGTAAATATTTTATCACATTCTATATGCTATCTGTTTACTCTGTTGATAGGTTCCTTTGCTGGGCAGAAACTCTTTAGCTTAATTACATTTTCTTTCTCAATTTTTGCTTTTGTTGCAATTGCTTTTGGCATCTTTATCATGAAATATTTGCCGGTTGCTATGTCCAGAATGGTATTTCCTAGGTTACCTTCCAGGGTCTTTACAGTTTCAGGTTCTATTTAAGTCTTTAATCCATCTTGAGTTGATTTTTGTGTATGGTATAGGGAAGGAATCCAGTTTCAATCTTTTGCATATGGCTAACCAGTTATCCCCAAACCATTTATTGACTAGGGAGTCCTTTCTCCATTGCTTGTTTTTGTCAACTTTGTCAAAGATAAGATGATTATAGGTGTGTAGCATTATTTCTGGGCTCTCTATTCTGTTCCATTGGTCTATATGCCTGTTTTTGTAGCAGTACCATGCTGTTTTGGTTACTGTAGCCTTGTAATACAGTTTGAAGTCGGGTAATATGATGCCTCCAGCTTTGTTCTTTTTGCTTAGGATTACCTTGGCTATTTGGGCTCTTTTTTCATTTCATGTGAATTTTAAAATAGATTTTTCTAATTCTATGAGAATGTCATTGGTAGTTTCATAGAAATAGCATTGAATCTGCAAATTGTTTTAGGCAGCATAACCATTTTAACTATATAGATTTTTCCTAACCGTGAGCATATAATGTTTTTCCATTTGTAGCTGTCATCTCTGATTTCTTTGAGCAGTGTCTGGCAGTTCTTATCGCAATTTTTCACCTCCCTAGTTTGCTGTATTCCTAGGTATTTTATTCTTTTTATCACTATTTTGAATGGCATTGCTTTCCTGATTTGGCTCTCAGCTTCGATGTTGTTGGTGTATCGGAATGATATTAATTTTTGTACACTGATTTTGTATCCTGGAACTTTGCTGAAGTTGTTTATCAGATCAAGGAGCTTTATGGTAGAGTCTATGGGGTTTTCTAGGTATAGAATCGTTTTCTCTGCAAAGGGATAGTTTGACTTCATCTCTTCCTATTTGGATGCTTTTTCTTTCCTTCTCTTGTCTGATTGCTCTGATGCACCTTTTCAAACTAGATAATTTCATTTCCTGAAGAGAAGCAAAAGTGAAAAAAATGTCTTTCCTTTCTACATTGTGCCAGGAAGACTTCACACATGCCTGATGTAGTAGGTGCTCAATCAATGTCTGTTGAATGATAATTCAAACTGGTAAAATATCACATGATGTGGGAGGATAGGACATAAAAATAGTTGGTTTATCCTTAAACTTAACTAATGTGATTTAAGGAGGAGGTTAATCCATGCATGGTATATTAGTTAAGCAAATGGAGTGGTGTCCCAGTGTCAGAGAAATACTAAGGTTAATTCCTCACTCCCCCAAGGTGTATTCAGCACAGGTGATTTAATAGCAGGTGTCAGGTTACAGTTCAAAGATTGCTTTTCACTTCTCCTCTATGGAGAGTATAATAAAATGAATTTTAACTTCCTTCTGAAGACTTTATAGACTTAATATCTGAGTCTTTCGATGCAACCTATTTTCTCTCTTTTACTGGGAAAGTGGTATAATATCCATTTTTATAAACTTTTACAAGATGATGGGTTCCTAATTATTGGTAATACCCTTGGAGACACACTTGTGGTCTGTCCTTTAAGACATCTGCACCAGCACTGTTTCAATCCAAAAGGTTTACACAGCTCTGAAATGGACATCCGCAGGCAGCCTTCTGAAGTGAAACAAAGACTATTTGCATGTTGGACAAAGCTTAGTCAGTAGGAATCAAGAGAGAAGGTGGAACTAAAGAACACTAACATATAGAACATAGAAATTAAAGTAGATATGAGAAGCGGAGGAGGAATAGTTGACATTTTTTAGAATAAATTAAATGAGAGTTAAAATCATCACTATACAAAGCTGCAGATTGAGAAGGCGTTTGGCCAATGTCTGAACAATGACAAAGAGTATAGATGATTTGAAAATTGAGAATTTTGCCAAATTTTGGCACATAGAGGATTATATTGCTAATAGCTAATATTTTGAGTGTTGACAATATGCCAGATATGCTAACCATTTTATAGAGAGTCTTATAAATCTTATAACAATGCAAGGAGTATGGCATCATTGTGTCTTTTAAAACTTTTAAAGAAAAAAATAGAGAATAATCGAAGTGAAGTTCTATTTTCATAACATATATATCTATATTATAAAAGAATTATAGTCCTGATCATCCAAAAGAGCCAACAGACATCTAAAGAATATTGCAGTCATAGATCATCTTTATTTCTTTAAAAAATGTCACTTGTTATATTGTCTTTATGTTAAGACTAATTGAAGAGGTCATAAAGTCAAAGCTAATTAACAACATCCAATATGTCAGTATAAGAATACCATTATTTATATTTTTGTCAAAAAGAAAACATCTAATTAATTTAAGGTATATTTTGCAGTACAATTTTACAAAGCATATCATCAAATGACTAACTTATATATTTATCATCAAAGCACTAATTTATATATTTAAAGAATAAATTTATTTGTGCAAGAAAATCAAATAGTTCCCCAATTTGTTGAATGATCACTGAAGCCTGCATGTTATTATGGTATTTTATTCTTCTGATATATCTCTTGCAGAACAGAATTAGTAAATAAAATACATATTTCACTTTAAAATTTTTAAAAAGTTGATTATTTTTCTAACTTCCTCTAAAAACATCAGTCATTCCAATATTCAATTAAATTTTTGGTAAGATAATCTGTAAAATCAATATGAAATACATTTTTCTTTTTGGTAACTAGGTTCTAGACAATTAGAAAACTATATCAATAAGATAATATCATATTTTTTATTTTAGAAAAGGCTCAGGCAAACTGTTAGATCTTATTAATGACAATGACCCAATGTAATGAAAACAAATCACAGTGATCTGCTAGATCTTTCCATACATAACACTTTATGAGGTGGGGTGTGGGTTTAATATCAATAAAGAGAAGAAGAAAAGATATGAGATTTTGATAAGCTGGAATCTACTAATCAAAATTCTCAATGACATTTTCTTCTAACATTCTTTAAAGAAGAATCAATTCCCGCAAATATACCAAAAAAAGACTAGAGATAAACTCACCAAAACACCACAAAATTAGTAATTATGACACAACTATTCTTCTATAGAACATTTCAGGGGGAAAAATACCTACAACAAATGATATATCAACAAGTGTCCAAGAGTGTTTTTCACAGTGGGGTCTGTCTTACAGACCTCCACCAATAAAATTCCATTATTTCAGCATTGTATCTGGACTTCTTGAATGACTGAATTATTCCATGCATGCTGAAAAAATACTCGAAGCTTCAGTTTTCTCTATATTTACAAACATTTAACAGACATACATATAAATACATGACTATAAGAATGCATAGACAGCACTTGTGTGCAATCTGCTGTATGGCTTCTGTGAATGTCACTGGAGAAGAGTCCTTATGGCACAGATTTATTCATTCCCACAGTTTTTATTTCATTTTGGCAGAAGATTACTAGAATTTTAGGGTTTGTCCAATCAGCTTTTAACTAAGCCCAGCATACAATGCCAATGATGAATTGCCTACCTAAACCCAACAGACTATATGAAATTCTCCAGATGTTCTTAGCTCAAACATCTGTTTCTTAAGGTAGGGGGAGGTTCTGCATTGTACCATACCTGTGTTACTTGCTACATTTACATACTTCATATGGGAGGCTAATTCAATCCACTGAATTTTAATATAGGCCTCTATACAGAGGTTACCAATTATGATACAATAATAAAATAGTGATAACTTAATGATAAACAAGTAAAAAGAAGTAATTATGAACTAAGAAAAACTCCAAAAGAAAATCACTTTATTCAATCTCAATTTGCTATGGCAAGTAGCATATATATTTTACTAAATGCTTTCTACTGAATAATTGCAATATTATAACTACAATAGTCATACCATGGTCCCAGTACCACTGACAAGGCCTTTGAAGGACTTGGAGAGACAAAGCCTGGGCTCCAGGACCACAGCCTTACTTTGGGCCAGATCATCTAGACTTCTATTCACATAGTCAATTATTTATTTGACACATTCTTCTGCACTTTTTGTTGGAATAAAGAATTACAAGGCTAACTACATATGGCCTAGCTCCCTCATTTTACAGATGAGCAAAAAGAGACCAGAGAAAATAAGTCCGATCAACCAGATTAAATAATACAGTAAATGAAAACTTGGATTAGAATCTAGTTTTCCTAATTATCTAGTACTCTCTGCTCACATAATACTCCCTCCTTTATGTAAAAACACCCCTACTGTAAACCCATGTGTATATGGCAAATCCAAATTGGTGGCAAGTCAGTATCAGATTAGTTTCAGAAGAAATGCATGCAGTTTTATCATTCAGTTAGCTAGCAGTTGGGAATTACATCAGCAAACATAGGCTTAAATGTACACAATAGGGTAATAATTTAATACATACGATAATTTTAGAAAGAATGAATGAATTGGGTGTGATCCACATAAGAGAATCTGTTCCATTGTGTCATAGCCATCAACATAAATAAATGTAAATTTCTTGTCAATGTGATTATAAAACATAAACTTTGAAAATGTTTTTAATTAATATATTTCAATTTGTTCTTTACAAACCAAGGCTTTTACATTTTCTTAGTAATATTTTCTTTATAGATAATGAAAGGCAAATTTCATTCTGGTTCGTACCAAATAACTGCTAAGTCTAAATGTATAGTATTTGAATAAAGTGATTTTATTATTTCCAAGAATACCTTTTTCTAGTCTCATCCATTCACATTCATGGTATGCACACCACAAATTTGTCACATTATGCTGTTAGCTTAGGTCACAAGTTTAAACTCTGAGAGTAGTAATGTGAATAAATATTTTCATAAAGAGTGTGACATTTGAGTCACTGGAGTCAGTGAAGAAGAGACATGACTTGGAAGCCTCCTTGGCTATGCTGACAAAAAGTACATACAATGCCAGCTGCAACAATTATCTATTGCTGTATAACAAGTTACTTTGAAACTTAGCGGTTTAAAATAATACTTTATTATTTCTTACAGTTTCTGATAATCAGGAATCAAGGAGATTAGCTGGGTTTTTCTGGCCCAGGATCTTTCCTGACAGTCAGTACAGAAGTCAGATAGGAATGCTTCATCAGAAGGGCTGGAGGATCTACTTTCAGCTATTTATGTGTGTATTGGCAGAAGGCTTCAGTGGCTCTTGTTGGGCAGCTCATACATAATAGCTGACCCCTCCCAGTACAAGTGATCCAACAAAGAACCCAAGATAGAAGGTGACCTAATCTCATAAGTGACATATAACTTCTACCATATTTTATTGGTAACACAGGTCAACCTCGGCACTATGTAAGAGGGAATTATATTAGGGTAAGAATACCACAAAGTAGTACCATTGGGAGCTGTCTACCACACCAAATGAAAAAGCAACATGTTAACACATCCAATTTTGATCATCTCCAAGATATGCCAAGCCAGAGTTAAACTGATAGAAGATTGAAAGTAAAGTCCCATGTGTTGACACAGGATGGCTAAGCTGTTAAAGAGCTCTTGAGGCATGGAATTAAAAACACACCTGAGTTAAATCGCAGCTCTATTAGTGATATTATAAGAGTGATATTAACTACTCAGAACTCCAGTTTCTTTATCATAAAATTGGAATCAGTTATGTATATTTTGAGTTGGTAAAAATTAAATGAGATGATGTACACGTCAGGTTTCTTAACATATAGTAAGCACAGTTATTAAAGTAAAGGAACAAGTAGAAAAAGGAATAAACACTTTAATTTGGTCTACGATAGTGACTAAAATGTTTCTACTAGCCCTAGTTATAAGAAGAGTATGGATTTAAATTATGTCTCTTTTTGTAGCAACCCCTGTGACTAAAATTATGGACAGCTATAAATTGCCTAGTAAGATAGGAATACCCTTAGACTCAACAAATATCTTTCTTTTGTCAAAAGAAAATTTATATAATTCTTATAGAACTGAAAAATATATTCCAAGGGATGATCTGTATGCATTCTCACTCATGATTATATTTTTAATAAGCACTATTTCAATTTAAAAATATGATTATCTTGCTTGTTTTCAAGTACCAATAGTCCATTAAAATTTCACTGGAAGGTCATTAAGAAATATTTTCCTTATGAATTTTAGTGTAAGTTTCTCTCTTTCAGAGAAGTGGTAAGTAAGCTTAATATAATGGTTCCCAAAATCTCTCTCAAATACAATTCCATATACATATTAGAGTGGCTATAGAGCACATTTGATGAAACAAATTTCACATTTTTAAATGTGAAATTTAAATGTGTATATTTTTAAATATAATATTATTGGGGATATGTAATGGGTCAGATGATACATTAACCTTCAAATTAAATGCATAGAGTGATTTAATATTTTCTAGTAAGTTTTTATCTTTTAGCAAAAGAAAAAAATGAAGTGTAATGAATGATGAGTTAAAAATGGGAAACACAGTAAATTAATGTTATTTTTGAGAAAAATGTGTCAAATTCAAATCTACCTTTTTATTTAAACAGAGTTCTGTTTTATTTCCATGAAGTTATTCCAGCTGCTCTGTATCATGATGTAAGTAGAGTGATACAGTGCAGATGGTTCAGAGACACTGAAGATTCTCTCCAGAATTAAGACAAGATGACCAGCTAACCAACAGGATATTATGTTTATAATTGTAGTAGCAGCATTTTAAAATAGCCAGCTAATGATTTTATGTGATATAAATCCTAGTTTACAGACTAAGACAAACTTCTTGGAACAGATGATATTGAAGGAGACTGAAAGGAAGGTAAAAAGAAAGATAAAACACTAACATTTGATAAAATATTATATAGAATAGTATATAATATACATTATATTATATAGTCATTATATGTAATTATAAAAATATAACAAAATATATTATTAATATGTATTATTAAATATAATATATATTACATAATGATACTATGTAATGATACTAAGTAACGTACTATTATTATATAATATATATAGATAAAGAATCAACCTCAATTTGGAGTAAAAGTTGAGAATTTTTTCAAATAATAAAGATAGAAACTTAGATCAAAAAGTTCAAGCATCACTAAAGGTCCAAGACTGTCAGAAACCAAACATTTGTTTTAGTTTATCTTCACTGATTACTATACTTGAGGAAATCAAGTTTACCTTCAATTATTCCTTATATAGTAACAAATTCAATTAGAGTATAGAACTCCCAGGGTAAGATAATGATGCCTACAACACTGCCTGGCAAAGAACAGTCAATAAATATTTGTTGACTGACTGACAGAATGAAAGAGTGAATAATTTTCCCCCTAGAATAACATGTCTGCTTAATACTTATATTTAAATTATATTCTTAGCAGCTTCTGCCTTCATAACCAAGACACTCATGCTCCTCTTGTGACTAACCCCTAATACTCAGAAATATGACACACATTTTCAAATAAGTCTGATCTACTTAGCTAGGCCACTGTGTTCTTGCTCTCCCCCAGGGTGAAGCGAGCTGCTGTTTTCCTTGCTAACCCTGACTAGTTCAGATCAAACTCCCTGTGCATCTGTGTGTTGCTCTGTTTTGTCTGCCTCAAACATTTATTGCTCACTGCCAACCTCTGTGCTGTTCTGCCCAAACCACTTACTTGTTGTGGACAGACTTAGACATTTGCTCACAGGTACCTCAGTTCCTGGTGCTGAAGCTTATTCTGTAAAATAGCAAACTATCACTCTCTTCCGTCTTCAACCCTGCTAGAAACTATCACAGCATAGGAAACTCGGCCACATTTAGCTTTTCACCTTACCAAGAATAGAATCTCAAATCTTTCCATGGTTTACAAGACCCATTGGGATTTGGCTGGCTCCCAGACATCTTTCCAACATTATTTTTGTTCTCTCTCACTCCACTGCAGCCACACCAAATAGTATTGCACTTGCTGTTTCTTCCTTCTGGATTATTCTTCTTCCAGATATTAGCATAATTTTTCCTTCATTTCCTTGAGTTTTCTGATTAAATGTCATCTTTTTGGGGATGGCATATAGGAACTATTCTGTTTTTGAAAGATTTGCTTGACCCAGGTTACAGTATTCTGTGTCCTTGCTTTAAATTTTGTAATATAGTTTGTGGTGCCTGACATATTTTATAGCTGTTTAATTTGTTTATGTTCTATTTTTTTTTCTGGGAAAAACACAAACTATGAGGAAAAGACTCTGTTTTATTATCAATATATTTGTCATTAGATCAAAACATATAAGAATAGCTACTTCAGATGGAAAACATGAAAGGAAGAAAGCGAGGAGGGAGGGAAGGAAGGCAGGAGGGAGAGAAGGAAGGTAGGGAAGAAGGAAGGAAGGAAGGAAGGAGAGAGGGAGGGAGGGACGGAGAGGAGAGAGGGAGGGAGGAAGAGAAGGAAGGAGGGAGGAAAGATATATAAATAGATTGATACTATTTAATACATTCTAATCTCAAGCAAACAAGTGGAAGCAAATTGATCCTGTGGTATGGGAAGGGGTGTTATACCTTGCACATGCAATACTCTACCAAATCTTTTTCAGTCCAGCCTGGACACTATATACTCAAAACTGAACAACAACTCTTTTGTGATACAATTAATATGCTTGATATATTTTTTATTTCATCACTGACATGTGGATTAAGAAATTAAAATGATTAAGAAAAATCTTCTTTAAATGAAATATTTAGAACAGAAAGCTAGAATTTTAGGTTCACCGAGTCTCATAACTGTTTACTATGGCTATGGATGCAGTAAAGCTCTAGCTCTTGATTTATTAATTAATGGAGTGTTCAATATATGTTTCTCAACAATAGGCCACATGAGAATTGAAGAAGATAGGAGACATTAACTTTAAGAAAACCCTTAATGCTCAACAAATTCTGCAAGATTAATGTACGCTGTTTTACAGGAATATCAAGACTAAAATATTTTAATATTATTTTTTCCCTTGCAGCAATAAAGAATTCTCATGGAAAGTCTTTATTTAACTTGTCTGTTGTTTGTCTGTTGTGTCCTTTTAACTTTATTTATGTATTTTATCTAAGCTTGATCTGTCAGACATAAGCTGTTTGATAATTTATCATATTATTATTGAAGCAAGTTTCCAAACCAGTTAAATTCATGCGAAAAGGAATTCAAATTAAGGCAACAAATCTTCAAAGTCCAGCTGAACTGCTAAAGTAGACAAATTCCTTTTCTTCTGTTTTCCCCAAATGCTTTTTACATTCATTGATTTTTTTCCCTTTTGTAAATGGAGGAGAAAGGAAGAATTCTGTTAAGGCATGAGTCTGAGACAAGATACCAACATATCTAGAGGCAAAGCCAGCATTCCTGTTCTCAACCATATGAACATATGAAATTATGTTGGATTAATTTCAGGAGGTGGAAACTGAGGGCTTGCTAGCTCTAAATCAGGCTTGCTGAAGCTTTTTCCTTTGGAGCACATTGTTTTTTAAAAGCAATAGTTATATAAAATGATATATAAGTATATATGTTAAATAATATAAAACTTGCATGTGCATATCTATTTGTACATATACATACATCTATAGGTATGTGTATATATATACGAGGTAGTTACCATATATAAAATATAATGGCATTTACAATAAAAAAATCTGAATATTCAGTTGTTCTTGATGACTCTGGGCATCATTAGGCATACATTTCCACATGATAATCATTAGATAAAACTGAGAAGTAGGCACTTTCCTTGGACACAGTATGCTTTACTAATTCATCAAAGTCATGGGCTGCCTTTTGTCTTACATTTGATCTAAATCCTACATCTATATTATGAGAATGGCTTCTGTAGGCACTTCAGTTTGCTATCAATTTTTAATCAGTTTGATTAGGCTAGAGAATTTTTGGGTAACAGTTTTTGGTTGAATTGGTAGTTTTCTTCAAAAGCTAGTTTAACTTGATAGCCTCAATTTCGCATGTACCTACTTTTTTCTATATCCAATAAAATTTATATATTAAATAGCATTTTTAGAGAATTAAGTTTTCTTGTTATGCTTGACACATAGTTACAGGGGTGTTTTGCCTTCGAAAGTTGGTGTAAGATTTTTCTTTCCCATCATGTTAAATGAAACATGATAAACCCTATTACATTGTTTTTTGATAATCAGGAGTTTTTAGATAACAATAATACATTCAACTATAGTATGCTACAAAGAGGCCTATACAGGGCACTGGATTGGACTGAACCTGCATTAATTCCATAGCCAAGAATTATTTTGACTGTCATAAATTTTAGAATAACTCTCAGGTACTTTCTCCATTTTTCTTTCTAATTGAACTTTTGTGCATCAAATTATAGGAAAGTAAATGAAAAACTACATTATCTAAAGGTTTTGATTAGTTGTATTTTAATGACACAGAAGGTGAGTCACAGGTGTTTGGTTGGTTGTTTATTTCATACAGATTTAACTGTCCTCTCCAATAGGTTTTCTCTAAGTCCTCTAAGTAAATGTAATTTTCCAATTTAAAGATTTATAGAAAGAAGATGTGTTAACTCATCCATTATCTCTATATAGATAAGCATTTTTAGGAAACTATAGGCTCAATTTTCCATAAGTTTGCTGTAATGAGAATAATCAGCGATGAAATAAACTAGCAAATGCAACACATTTATGTTAGGGCTGACATTACTTTTGGTGAATTGTGAAATATGCAACTCTGACTTTCTTCCCTCAAGTTAAACCGTAATTAAATATTTTTCTCTAATTGTATTCCAAATTGAAACTGACAAATAGTTAATCTAGAAGACTATTTTGTTATAATTTTAAATATTTTTCTTATTACTGGTAATAAAGACAAATAGAATAAATATTTATAAAACAAAATGTCTATGATTTATAAAAGAAAAGCTACACTTTTCTAAGTTTTTCAGTCAAGGAGTTCATCCTCCTGATCTGCCATAATGAATAATATAAAGTTATGAACCCAAAGCAGTTACACATAAGAAATGTACTACAAAGAGAAATGCATTGCAAAGCAATGAGCTTTTGTTTTCTATTTGCATAATTTAAAAGATTAACTGTAAAAAAATAAAATCTCTTGTTCAATTTATCATAATTTCATCCTTGTTGCTACACTCTTGGCAGGATTTTATAATATGAAGGTGTGCTTTACTGCTTTCTTAATATCTAAATGCTCTGTCAAATAATCAAGTGAGTTCATTAAGAGGCTACTGAAAACAAAGTTAATTACTGATTTGTCATGGTCTTTTATTTAAATGAACTTATAAATGAATTTAAATTAGTTTTGAAAGCATCATTTCAGAATATAAGTAGATAGCCAGTGAGTATTTACATTTCAAAGATGTATCTACTAGTCAGAAAATAATTGCCTTGACAAATCAAAGTATCTTAGAATTTGGCACCAAAATTGAACTATTTTTAATAAAAATATTATTGTTTAGAATTTTTATATAGTTAAAATGAGCAGTATTTCAATTATGTCGCATATTGAAGTTATAGTCATAAAAACCCTTAGTATGTTTTACATCTTTGGCTGAGCCATGTCTGATTCCTGTACTTGTCTTTATCCTTTTTTTTTCTGTTCTCTTATGGGATCTTATGTTTGTCATATGAAATCCATTCTCTTAGACTCAGTTCATCTTCTTATATAACAAGATCTTCTTAAATATGAATCTATATCCCAGCATACTAGCCATTTCTTTTTTGCTTTTGGTTGGGGGCATCTTTGGTGACTTCAATCAGGTTATTTTTATTTTATTAGTTTCTTTTTTTGCTTTTTGAGACCAGGTGCGGCTCTGTCACTCAGTGTGAAATGATGTAGTGGCGTGATCTTGGCTCACTGTAACCACAGCCTCCCCAGCTCCAGTGATCTCCCTACTTAAGTCTCTTGAGTAGCTGAGACTACAGGCACATTCCACCACATTATCTACCTATTCAAAGTTTTTATAGAGACGAGGTCTTACCATACTGCCCATCCTGGTTTCAAACTCCTGATCTCAAGTGATCCTCCTGCCTTGGCCTATCAAAGTGCTGGGATTACAGGCATGAGCCACTCACCTGGCCCAGGTTATTATTAATACATAGAAAATAACTCAGATGTGAAGACAGGATCCTAAAGATGTCCTCTCACCTATCTTCATCTTTGTTGATATCAATTTATCAATCTGCACCTTAGGGTGTGGGGAAAGAAAACATTCGCTCAACCAGTTATTAACTTAACTTAGTTCTACAGTGTGTTAGTCCAAATATTTCATATCAGAAAGCAACTTGTAGAAACATTTGCATAAGTACATATGCTAGTCCTAAGGTTCATCTCAAAAAGGGGGAGGTGTTTGGTATATGTCCTTAGCAAGGTTTTCAACAAGATTTTTCCCATCATAATATCATATATATATATTTTATGACACATATATATATGAGAGAGAGAAAGAAAGGCTAATTTATTATGACTTGTTTCGTTAAACTAGAGCTTTCTCTGACCACGCAACACAAAAGAGAACATTTTGTGATTCACTCCATATGTTTTTTATAAATTACAAAGATATTATGGTAAATTTCAAACTTTTCCTACACAAGTTTTATAATTACCAAATCACATGTGAGATAATTATCATTATCTCCCAAATAATTTATTTTATAATTTGGTATATAATCTTACTTTGTAAATTCATACATCATTTTCATATTCTATGGAAAAACAGTTCTTTCATCATTTTAATTGTTTATTAAAGATCCTGTGCAATCAGTTCATCATTTTTCTCTAACATATGAACATTTTAAGTTGCAATTCACATGAGCCAGGGGATTGAACTCATTTGGAATACCAAAGTATTGTCTTGGAGTTCAATTTCTCTGGACTTTATTCCAGTCTTCAGTTTAAAATATTTCACCTTGATAAAAGACATTATTAAACAAGAACGAAAGTATTCCACTAACATTCTGTCATTTATTATTCTGTGGATCCCAAATGGAGGGTTTATTCACTTCCTGGTCCTTGCTCCACCTATTACTAAATTCCATTAATGTTTCTCTCATTCTAAATGTTCTTTGAAACTATACTTATGGGTTCAGAACATTTTGTAGAGTATTCTGTAGGTGGTAGCAAAATAAAAACAAAGTTTTACATTCAAATACTATTGGTTTCTTTAGCCAGGTTTATGCATTATTAACTTTTTCTTTTTCTGCCATTGTTCTCTTAATATTTCTAGGTGTACAGTACATCTGCTTTTACTCTCAGCTACCTGAAATTATTATATTTTGAAATGACAGGAATACATACCAATACATAGATAGGGAATATCAACTCTAACTCACACACAAATACAACTATTAATAATAGCTTTTGTGTACTGACTTGAGAAGTATAATAAAAATTGTTGGTCAGGCACGGTGGCTCATGCCTGTGATGCCAGCACTTTGAGAGGCCGAGGCCAATGGATCACTTGAGGTCAGGAATTCTGAGACTAGCCTGGCCAACATGGGAAAACCCTGTTTTCACTAAAAATACAAAAGTTAGCCAGCTGTGGTGGCCCATGCATATAGTCCCAGTTACTCGGGAGGCTGACACATGAGAATTGCTTGAGCCCAGGAGGTTGCAGTGAGCCGAGATCACACCACTGCTTTCCAGCCTGGGTGATGGAGTGACCTGTCTCAAATAAAATAGTTTTATTTAATTGGCATATATAAGCACCTTTATTTACTTCAAAATTCTGTGAAGTAATTATGATTATTATCCCCACATTACAAATGAAGAAACCAAGGTACAAATATGTTAAGTCACTTGTCCAAGGTCACATAGCTAGAATAAGAGAACCAGTAGAGGAATCTAAATAATCTAGTTCCAGGACTTGATTATGCTTAACCACTTCACAATACCACTTCTCATATTTTGTTTAACATTACTTGCATGATTCTTATCAGATTTTGATCACTTAACTGTAACCAACAAATTCAATTTTTGTTGAAGTAGATTCTTGTCATTTCTCCTATGCTTTTTATTGTCAACTAGGCAAGTCAAGAACTCATTAGTCTTCTGCTTTAAGGAGATTAAATTTCCCATCTCTTTTCCAGTTCTAAGGTGTGCTCTAAATCCACCTCCATTTTACTACTTTGGGACCTTCTACTATGCTGCTGTTAATAATACTTCTTCATTAATGTTTCTTTCTTTTTTCCCCCCCCCCCTTTTACTTCAACCTTCCCAGCCTGCTAGATTTCCACATAGTGTGCTCCCACATGACACCTGGTTTCCTCCAATGATGTCAATTTCTTTTTTAAAAAATGTATCTCAATAATAAATTCTAGTCCCACAAATTTTATGATTTCCTTTAGAATATGTATCATTCTGCCATACTTATGCATAAGAATATTGAAATTCTAAGAACATAAGCTTTTTTTTCTTTTTCTTTTTTGAGACGGAGTCTCGTGCTCTGTCCCCCAGGCTGGAGTGCAGCGGTGCGATCTCAGCTCACTGCAAGCTCTGCCTCCTGGGTTCACGCCATTCTCCTGCCTCAGCCTCCTGAGTACCTGGGACTACAGGCGCCCGCCACCACGCCCAGCTAATTTTTGTATTTTTAGTAGAGACGGGGTTTCACCGTGTTAGCCAGGATGGTCTCGAGCTCCTGACATCGTGATCTGCCCGCCTCAGCCTCCCCAAATGCTGGGATTACAGGCGTGAGTCACCACACCCAGCCGAACATAAGTTTATTTATGGTTATCTTTCAAACTGTTGCCTAAAGAGAGGTTTTGATAAGCTTCATATTGTTTCTGTTTATTTCAGTAGCTAACTTATCAACTGATTAAAGATAAACTCCCATTTTTAAATTAAAAACAGAGAAATTGAAGCAAAGTTTGATTTTACCCAATCATCTGGACCTTAATATATGAGTATATGATTTCTATATTCATAAATTGATGGAAAATAGAAGGTAGTACAAGTAAGGAGACTGTAGTCTTAGTTCCAGTTCTGTCACCAGCTTTCTGATTGAGTTTTATAGATAATTTGAAAGTCTCTTTCCTAATTCATAATTTATTCACAATCTTGGTGATTATGTATAAAAGTACTTTTAAAAAGTATTTATGACACTATGATTAATGAGTTATTTATTAATCACTTAATACAGACAATTTGCTTCACATGGCTGTGAACAGATACCGCAAAACTGCTAGACAAATAAATAAGCAAAATAAATAGTAATGAATTGCATGTACTAAATATTAGATACATAGGAGCAGTTCCTATATAGGAATGATTGTAATAGTAGTTGGTAGAATTACGTCCATTGTTTACTTTCTGGACAAGAAATAAAAGATCTTAATAAGAATGTAGCTCAGGAAAATAAATAGTATTAGGATCTCAAACAACACATGGTTATGATAAAGGTTACAAGTTTTATCTCCTTTGGAAGAAATAGGGCTGGCTTCAATACCACCTAGTGACAATGGTGAATGGTCTCAATGGCAGAAAACAGCCTGGAGGAGAAAAGACAATCTGCTTTTATTTTATTAGCTATTTGGCTTCTATCTCCTACTTCTATTCCTTTTTTCATTCTTCTGTAAGATAATGTGTTTATCCTACTTTTGGTTTCTTCAAATTTTGAGATAATTTAATTCCCGTGCAACACTAAACCACCATGGAAATTAGCTTGTTCATACAATGACTTTGAATACAAATTAAATGATAGAGAAATACATTAAAAAACTTTAGAGCATGACATTCTCATAAGTATTTGCATATAAACTGTCTCTACATCTCTCATTTACAAGGTTTCTATTTTAACATGATCCTCTGCATAAAAATCTGTATTCATTTAAATTTCTTTTTAATATTTTTCAAAAGAGCTACTTATTAAAAAGTTCTGATCTCTTGGCACAATCAGAACAGAAAAATATAAAGAAATAATAACACTGATGAATGCAAGGGAAAGGTGCCCCTCAGGAGAATGATTTACGTTAAATGTTACAGATTAATACATTTTTGTTTGATGTGCCTAATATTTACTGATTACAGGCACATGGTAAATTTCTTTTCTTTTTCCTTAAGAAGTGATAACTCAGTCGAGGACAGAATTATAAAAGTTGTAGACTAAATGTAATTATAAATAAATGGCACATTAATGCTCACTTTTAGCTTGGGAGCAATAGGGAGATAATAATGCCCACCAATGGGGAGGCACCCAAGATGGCCTAATAGGAACAGCTCCAGCCTCCAGCTCCCAGCCAGAGTGACAGAACATGGGTGATTTCAGCATTTTCAACCGAGGTACCGGGTTTGTCTCACTGGGGTGTGTCAGAGAGTCAGTGCTGGTCAGCGGGGGCAGCCCAACCAGCCAGAGCTGAAGCAGGGCGAGGTATCGCCTCACCTGGGAAGCACAAGGGGGAAGGGAATTCCTTTTCCTAGCCAAGAGAAACTGAGACACACAACACCTGGAAAATCAGGTAACTCCCACCCTAATACTGCGCTTTACCAAGGGTCTTAGCAAATGGCACATCAGGAGATTATATCCAACACCTGGCCCGGAGGGTCCCACGCCCACGGAGTCTCCGTCATTGCTAGCACAGCACTCTGAGATCTAACTGCAAGGCTGCAGCGAGGCTAGGGGAGGGGCGCCCACCATTGCTGAGGCTAATGTAGGTAAACAAAGCCCCCTAGAAGCTCGAATTGGGTGGAACCCACTGCAGCCCAAGGAGGCCTGACTGCCTCTGTAGACTCCACCTCTGGGGACAGGGCATAGCTAAACAAAAAGCCGCAGAAACCTCTACAGATGTAAATGTCCCTGTCTGACAGCTTTGAAGAGAGCAGTGGTTCTCCCAGCAAAGAAATTGAGATCTGAGAACGAACAGACTGCCTGCTCAAGTGGGTCCCTGACTCCTGAGTAGACTAACTGGGAGACATCCCCCACTAGGTGCAGACCGACACCTCACACCTCACACGGCTGGGCATACCTCTGAGACGAAGCTTTCAGAGCAAGAATCAGACAGAAACACTCGCTGTTCAGCAATATTCTATCTTGTGCAGCCTCTGCTGCTGATACCCAGGCAAACAGGGTCTGCATTGCACCTCAAGCAAACTCCAACAGACCTGCAGCTGAGGGTCCTGACTGTTAGAAGGAAAACTTAACAAACAGAATGGACACCCACACCAAAACCCCATCAGTACGTCATCAACATCAAAGACCAAAGGCAGATAAAATCACAAAGATGGGGAAAAAGCAGTGCAGAAAAGCTGGAAATACAAAAAATCAGAGCCATCTCCCCCTCCAAAGGAACACATCTCATCGCCAGCAATGGAACAAAGCTGGACAGAGAATGACTTTGACGAGTTGAGAGAAGAAGGCTTCCGTCAATCAAACTTCTCAGAGCTAAAGGAGAACTACATTCCCAGAGCAAAGAAACTAAAAACCTTGAAAAAAGAATGGAAGAATGGATAAGTAGAACAATCAATGCAGAGAAGACCACAAACGAACTGATAGAGATGAAAATCATAACATGAGAACTACAGGACAAATGCACAAGCTTTAGCAACTGACTCAATCAACTGGAAGAAAGAGTATCAGTGATTGAAGATCAAATGAATGAAATGAAGTGAAAAGAGAAGTGTAGAGAAAAAAGAGTAAAAATAAATGAACAAAGCCTCCAAGAAGTATGGGACTACGTGAAAAGACCAAATCTACGTCTGATTGTTGTGCCTGAAAGTGACAGGGAAAATGGAACCAAGTTGGAAAACACTCTGCTGGATATCATCCAGGAGAAATTCCCCAACCTAGTAAGGCAGGCCAACAATCAAATTCAGGAAACACAGAGAATGCACGAAGATACTCCTCGAGAAGAGCAACTCCAAGACACATAATTGTCAGATTCACCAAAGTTGAAATGAAGGAAAAAATATTAAGGGTAGCCAGAGAGAAAGGTCGGGTTACCCACAAGGGAAGCCCATCAGACTAACAGTGGATCTCTTGGCAGAAACTGTACAAGCCAGAAGAGAGTGGGGGCCAATATTCAACAATCTTAAAGAAAAGAATTTTAAACCCAGAATTTCATATCCAGCCAAACTAAGTTTCATAAGTGAAGGAGAAATAGAATCCTTTAGAGACAAGCAAATGCTTAGAGATTTGGTCACCACCAGGCCTGCCCTACAAGAGATCCTGAAGGAAGCACTAAACATGGAAAGCAATAACCGGTACCAGTCATTGCAAAAACATGCCAAAATATAAAAAGCACCGATGCTAGGAAGAAACTGGATCAACTAATGAGCAAAATAACCAGCTAATATCATAACGACAGGATCAAGTTCACACATAACAATATTAACCTTAAATGTAAATGGACTAAATGGTCCAATTAAAAGACACAGACTGGCAAATTGGATAAAGAGTCAAGACCCATCAGTTTGCTATATTCAGGAGGCCCATTGCGCATGCAGAGACACTCATAGGCTCAAAATACAGGGACAGAGGAAGATCTACCAAGCAAATGGAAAACACAAAAAAGCAGGGATTGCAATCCTACTCTCTGATAAAACAGACTTTAAGCCATCAAAGATCAAAAGAGACAAGAAGGTCATTACATAATGGTAAAGGGATCAATTCATTAGGAAGAGCTAACTATCTTAAATATATATGCACCCAATACAGGAGCACCCAGATTCATAAAGCAAGTCCTTAGAGACTTACAAAGAGACTT
>NW_012110563.1:493175-493757 GCF_000951045.1 Mandrillus leucophaeus | reverse complement strand
CACCCAATACAGGAGCACCCAGATTCATAAAGCAAGTCCTTAGAGACTTACAAAGAGACTTAGACTCCCATACAATAATAATGGGAGTCTTCAATAATGGGAGACTTCAACACCCCACTGTCAACATTAGACAGATCAATGAGACACAAAGTTAACAAGGATATCCAGGAATTGAACTAAACTCTGCACCAAGCGGACTTAATAGACATCTACAGAACTCTCCACCCCAAATAAACAGAATATACATTCTTCTCAGCACCACATCAAACTCATTTCAAAACTGACCACATAGTTGGAAGTAAAGCACTCCTAAGCAAACGTAAAAGAACAGAAATTATACCAAACTGTCTCTCAGACCACAGTGCAATCAAAGTAGAAATCAGGACTAAGAAACTCAATCAAAACCGCTCAACTACATGGAAACTGAACAACCTGTTCTTGAGTGACTAATGGGTACATAACGAAATGGAAGCGGAAATAAAGATGCTCTTTGAAATCAATGAGAACAAAGATACAACATACCAGAATCTCTGGGACACATTTAAAGCAGTGTGTAGAGGGAAATTTATAGCACTAAATGCA
>NW_012110563.1:492054-493125 GCF_000951045.1 Mandrillus leucophaeus | reverse complement strand
CAATGAGAACAAAGATACAACATACCAGAATCTCTGGGACACATTTAAAGCAGTGTGTAGAGGGAAATTTATAGCACTAAATGCACACAAGGGAAAGCTGGAAATATCTAAAATTGACACCGTAACATCACAATTAAAAGAACTAGAGAAGCAAGAGCAAACACATTCAAAAGCTAGCAGAAGGCAAGAAATAACTAAAATCAGAGCAGAAGTGAAGGAGATAGAGACACACAAAACCCTCCAAAAAATCAATGAATCCAGGAGCTGGTTTTTTGAAAAGATCACAAAATTGATAGACCGCTGGCAAGATGAATAAAGAAGAAAAGAGAGAAGAATCAAATAGACACAATAAAAAATGATAAAGGGGATATCACCACCGACCCCACAGAAATACAAACTACCATCAGAGAATACTACAAACACCTCTACGCAAATAAACTAGAAAATCTAGAAGAAATGGATAATATCCTGGACACTTACACTCTCCCAAGACTAAACCAGGAAGGAGTTGAATCCCTGAATAGATCAATAGCAGGCTCTGAAATTCAGGCAATAATTAGTAGCCTACCAACCAAAAAAAGTCCAGGACCAGACGGCTTCACAGCCGAATTCTACCAGAGGTACAAGGAGGAGCTGGTACCATTCCTTCTGAAACTATTCCAATCAAAAGAAAAAGAGGGAATCCTCCCTAACTCATTTTATGAGGCCAACATCATCTGATACCAAAGCCTGGCAGAGACACAACAAAAAAAAGAGAATTTTAGACCAATATCCCTGATGAACATCGATGCAAAAATCCTCAATAAAATACTGGCAAACTGAATCCAGCAGCACATCAAGAAGTTTATCCATCCCGACCAAGTGAGCTTCATCCCTGGGATGCAAGGCTGGTGCAACATATGCAAATCAGTAAACACAATCCAGCATGTAAACAGAACCAAAGACAAAAACCACATGATTATCTCAATAAATGAAGAAAAGGCCTTTGACAAAATTCAACAGCCCTTCATGCTAAAAACTCCCAATAAATTCGGTATTGATGGAATGTATCTCAAAATAATAAGAGCTATT
>NW_012110563.1:488762-491210 GCF_000951045.1 Mandrillus leucophaeus | reverse complement strand
TCATCACTGGCCATCAGAGAAATGCAAATCAAAACCACAATGAGATACCATCTCACACCAGTTAGAACGGCAATCATTAAAAAATCAGGAAACAAGAGGTGCTTGAGAGGATGTGGAGAAATAGGAACACTTTTACACTGTTGGTGGGACTGTAAACTAGTTCAACCATTGTGGAAAACAGAGTGGTGATTCCTTGAGGATCCAGAACTAGAAATACCATTTGACCCAGCCATTCCATTACTGGGTTTATATCCAAAGGATTATAAATCATGCTGCTATAAAGACACATGCACACATATGTTTATTCTGGCACTATTCACAATATCAAAGACTTGGAATCAACCCAAATGTCCATCAGTGACAGACTGGATTAAGAAAGTGTGGCACATATACACCATGGAATAGTATGCAGCCATAAAAAAGGATGAGTTCGTGTCCTTTGTAGGGACATGGATGCAGCTGGAAATCATCATTCTCAGCAAACTATCGCAAGGACAGAAAACCAAACACCACATGTTCTCACTCATAGGTGGGAATTGAACAATGAGATCACTTGGACACAGGAAAGGGAACATCACACACCGGGGAGTATTGTGGGGAGCAGGGAGAGGGGAGGGATAGCATTAGGAGATACTCCTAATGTAAATGACGAGTTAATGGGTGCAGCACACCAACATGGCGCATGTATACATATGTAACAAACCTGCATGCTGTGCACATGTACCCTAGAACTTAAAGTATAATTAAAAAAAAAAAATGCCCACCATTGAAATGATATCTTTTTCTATTACATTATGATTTCATTGAACTCAGTAAAAATCTTTTTTTAAAAAGTGAATAAGTAGCTGACCTTAGGAAAAACAAAATATCAATTAAAAAAATCTGAAAAGGCACCCAAAGGACAAAAATATAGTTTCTGGAAAATTAAGAAGGTCAAATTCAATTATATCCACATTTTGTATGTTGTTAAAATTCAGTATTTTTCCACTAGAAGCCCTTCCCTATGTAGTAGGAATCAGGATTTTAGATTATCACATTGATCACAGTAGCAAAGGGTAGCACACAGTGATCTTTAAATACACATCATTTGCTTTGATGGACATTATAAGTAGATATTTTAAATAATATATATGCTATCTTTAGAATATAATTAGAGGCCATTTTAAATGACTTTATGATATGCTCATGAAAACGCTATTGGAGTATAGAGAATATATTGTGATTTACTGCTACTTGTTTTTTGTAAATTACAAAGATATTATGGTAAATTCCAAACTTTCCCTACACAATTTTTATCATTACCAAGCTTATGCATGAGAATAAATGGTAACAGTCCACAGCTAGGTGTGCCTATTTCTCTATGCATAAAGTATAAGATATTGGATGTAGACAGAACCAGGTATTGATTAACTCTTATTTGGATTGCAGCTGTGTTTCTGAGGCACATAGCTAGGAAATACTAGAAGAGTATTTAGTTTTGTTTTTTTGTTTTGTTTTGTTTTGTTTTGCTTTTATTTTAGGTTCCGGAGTACATATGCAGGTTTTCTATACAGGAAAATTTTATGTCACAGGAGTTTGATACAGAGATTTTTTTTTTTTTTTTTTGTCACACAGGTAATAAGCATAGTACCTAGAATAAATTACATCTCTAAAAACAACAAACACTTCTCAAAAATGATGGGGTATATAAGATAATAAGTAGAGTACCCAATAGGTAATTTTTCTATCCTCTCCCTCCTCTCACCGTCCACCCTCAAGTAGGCCTCACTGTCTGTTGTTCCCTAAAAGAGTATTTAAATGTTAATCATAATGGCCCTATGTCTAGACCCTCAAAGTTTAAAGAAAATGGGCCAATTAGTCTATTACATATTTTAAGATCTCATTTAATAAGTTGTTTAGAGTGGTTGATACACTATAAGAATACATATATATAATAGTTGAAATAAGTTAAAGGTTTATCAGCCAAATTCATCATAGACATTACTCATTACTCCAGAATAAATTACATCTCTAAAAACAACAAACACTTCTAAAAAATGATGGGGTATAAAATGGGGTTACGAAAATGTTCATGTTAGGTTTCAAAATGTGTCCCTCCTATCCTTTCTTATATCCCACATTTATCACATGGCTATCTTCATGTCATTTCTGATTCTGTCATATATCTCTAGAGTAGCATGATTAGACTGGGCTATAAAGCAGAAGAGATAAAAATGAGATGGAACAGAAAAAGAGCAAAGTGTGGAGAGCCTTCCATTATGGGAAGCAACTATATAATCCTGTCTTGAAAATTATCTGAAAATAGGCCGGGCGCGGTGGCTCAAGCCTGTAATCCCAGCACTTTGGGAGGCCAAGACGGGCGGATCACGGGGTCAGGAGATCGAGACCACCCTGGCTAACACGGTGAAACCCCGTCTCTACTAAAAAATACAAAAAACTAGCCGGGCG
>NW_012110563.1:409769-488712 GCF_000951045.1 Mandrillus leucophaeus | reverse complement strand
AAAAATACAAAAAACTAGCCGGGCGAGGTGGCGGGCGCCTGTAGTCCCAGCTACTCGGGAGGCTGAGGCGGGAGAATGGCGTAAACCCGGGAGGTGGAGCTTGCAGTGAGCTGAGATCCGGCCACTGCACTCCAGCCTGGGGGACAGAGCGAGACTCTGTCTCAAAAAAAAAAAAAAAAAAAGAAAATTATCTGAAAATAAGCAACTCAGCTTACATAACTCAAGTCTATGTAAGTCTCTTCTTTTTTAAACAGATAATGATAACCTTGAACTCTCTGGAAAGAGAGAACGTTCATATGAATTGCCTGACATCCCTATATCTGTGAGTTGAATAATAGAGTAGAAACCATTAGTCTGCTATTTCATTGATTTCCAGATTGAAGGCATTGTTACTATCTTATTTCAATCTGCATGAATTTAAAACAATATTTTTATGTGAAATGTAAATATATGAGAAGTTTAGAAAAAGCAAGATATTATAATTGCTTTTCTTTGCCAGATTTTTTTGAATTTATGACAGTAGTAAAAGGAAAAACCCTAAAACCCAACACACACATACAAAACACAATGACTTTTCACATATTTTTCATATATATTCTGAGCTCTTCCAGCATTGCAGCCAATTCATAGTTGGTTTCTATTTAAATTGGCAATGGTTTATAAAAGATGAAGTTATCTGGGGCTCATGAAGTAGAATGGTATGGTGGGTTCATCCTTAATCCAAGGGGAAATACAGATTGTATAACCAGCTACCATACTGTCTCTGGCTTTATGAAAATGGAAAAACAATTCTCTGTTTCAGACTCTTTAAAATGGTAGTGAATGTATTTTTATTTATTTCCTTCAAAATAGGTGAGATAATGTGTTATACATACATGAATACTATATTTGTGAAAGTCTCAACATTTAGAATAGCATGGATATAACGGAGAACTAGGTCTAGCAAATTAATCATTTTGGAAGAAATATTAGACAGCAAAATATGTTTTTTTCTTCAACTTTATCAGGTGCCACTTGTTAGATAAGGTAATTTCATGAATAGTGCTTCTTCTGCTATTTGTTGCTTAAAATTTAAGAGCCAGTCTATGTAAGAGGGAACAAAAAACATGTTTGAAACTTAAGGCTTGCTCTTCCACTGCTAAAGCAACTCAAGGTCAACATAGCCAATATATAATCTCATCAATATCCCGTATCCCTCTCTATGATGAAATTATAGCTCAATTTAAAATTTTCTGAAACACATATTTATTTGAAAACAAAATATCAGATTAGAGTTGATTTCCTTATGTCTTTCCTGTAAGAGAATTCACATCTGAGAAGGAAGAACACACTATGTGAACTCTTTCCCTTTTATGATGAGGTCATGTTTCTATCCAATAGAGAGCAGTTGCCAGGCGGACTTTGCTAATGGGCAGAGACAGGACCGCAAAGGAGAACTGCAACACTCAGCAGGCTGCTGACCTACTTTATTATTATAATTCATAGGAACTACGAAGGCATTTTCTTTTTCCAGTAGAGCTACAGTGACTTGTCAGCAAATTAGTCACCCTTTGTTAGGTCTTAAAACAAAACAAAACAAAACAAACAAACAAAAAAATAACCTTCTGTTATGGCAGTACATTCTATTTTTTAAAAAGCATTAATACTATCAGAATAATACAATTTCTAAGCCATAGAAATTCAAATCCAAAATAGATTACTGAACCTCAAGAGAGGGGAGATATATTTTTAATTAAGATATTTTTAGCCCATTTCTTTGTCATATTACTTTGGCTATGTCAAGTCAATCAGTTATTATCTAAGTAGTTAAATGGGCTCTGTAAACAAAAAGTGAATCTATTTTAATTTTGCCCTTAAATATTCGATAGAATAGCAATAGATAAAATAATTATCTAGGTTTATATATTCTTTTTTTTTTTTTTTTTTTTTTTTTGAGACGGAGTCTTGCTCAGTCGCCCAGGCTGGAGTGCGGTGGCGCGATCTCGGCTCACTGCAAGCTCCGCCTCCCGGGTTCACGTCATTCTCCTGCCTCAGCCTCCCCAGTAGCTGGGACTACAGGCGCCCGCCACTACGCCCATCTAGTTTTTTTGTATTTTTAGTAGAGACGGGGTTTCACCGTGTTAGCCAGGATGGTCTCGATCTCCTGACCTCGTGATCCGCTGGTCTTGGCCTCCCAATAGGTTTATATATTCTAATTGTATATGAGAGCTTACATATGAATAATTCTTAATGCTTTTTTCCCCCAAATCATTTACGTAAAATATCAATAAGTAGCTCTCTCTACTCTGCCCAGTCAGCACACATTTATTGGGGTGATTATAGTTTTTGAGCTAGAAGTGCCTGAAGTATCTTGATTCCCCACTCTGTTGAAGGTTCCTGATCTAAAGTCAAGTAATACTACTTGAAAAGAATGTCTCTCTATTTTGTGTGTCACTGGTCCTCGGTTTTTCATAGATTTTATTTCAATCCACACAGGGCTACTACTAGAACACCAATGGGTGAATTAGAAAAAAGGCTGTACTCTCTGGGTATCTAAATTAGGGAGAGAAAATAGGCTTGCATGGCTTCACTTTCAAGGGAACACACTTTGGAAAGCAGAAAAAGAGGAGTAATTCACCAGCACTTGACCCATGCTGTTTGGGCAGTGTAAACATTTCAGAGCTCTCAATTCAAATTCCTATTAATAGATATGTCATATAATTTACCATTTCACTGGATTACAAATGTATTCATTGTTGAGCTTACATTTTGTGAAGTTTTATATAGTTTTCAGTATCCAGAAAAAATAGTTTGAATAAAAGCATGTTAGAATGTAAGCCTAATGAGGGCAGGGACTTTGTCTCATCCTCTACCATGTGTTCAGTGCCTAAAATAATGTCTGGAACAAAGAAATACTCCATAGATCATTTAAATGAAAAAATAAATAATATACACAATTCATAGTTAAGAAGCTAAGTACAAGAAAGTCAAGTGACTTGTATAAAATCAGATGATTTAGTGGTTGAGGCAATTCTGATATGTATTTCTTTAAATTTAATTCTGCCAATTTCACCCCCTATGTTTCTGTACAAATGAGTTAGGATACGCTATGTTATGTGTGAACTTCAAATTAAGACACGTTTCTGGAACTCAAAAAAGAAAAAAAAAAAAGAGTTGAGGGCAGTATAGCAACTTTTCAATGCTTATACCTGTAAGTGAAATATACTGCTATTTATAGGTCACTAATTATTAATTAATAGCACAGACAGGCACCCATCTAACTGAAAGGCAGCTGGAAAATATGGAAAGCAAGTGGCTATTTGGTTGTTAGTAAGTGTCCCTGTCACATTGTTTCAAATAAAAGTAAAATAGAGTAACCTAGATTTTCCAATGGAATCTCTTTTTCTCTCCATATAAAATTTTACTAATTAGACCATTACAGATATTTTTTATATCATTTTTTTCTCTGATATTGATAGATTGGTTCATGCATCTTAACTTTTTGGAAATTAATATATCTATAGATATGAAGAGAATTCAAGGCTTATTAATTTCGACTTCAGTAATTTAGAGTATGTCCATAAGTTCTAAATTCAGTAATTTAGAGTATGGTCAAGTGATTGATTACTTATCTTTGAAAAAAATAACTTGAGATGTACAAATCATTAAAACAAAAACTGTCCAAGGAAGAACACTTAAATGGATAATTGAATAATCAGTTTGCACATATTTTTAAAATGCTGCTGATAATTACCATTTTGATTATAAATAATATTTTACTTAGCAATACATGCAAAGTTGGTATAGGAGCTGTCTAGGATGCAGATACACGAAAGACCAATTGCCTACCCTGTAGAATAGCACTTATCAAAATTAAATAGTGCACAGATTCCTTCAAATCACAACAAATGAATCATTACAATGAAATACCCTTGAGTTGGGTTAAATTATTTTGATCATAATGTTACTCAAATAAATACAAGTATAAAACTAAAACAAACATAATTTTACAAATCAAATACTAACAAAATAATGAATCAACAAATATATCTTAATGTAAATTTACTGTGATGAGTAATGCTGTTTTGCTAAAACTAGGTAGGTGCATACAATGTAAATGTAATGCTGTAATGCCAGTTTTTGTAGATTGTGTGATTTTATACAGTATTCTACAACTGAGTGCTATGGAATGACTAATTCAGTTATCCAAGTTTTTCTTCATTTTGACAATGGTGAAAATGTTGTACAGGATTTAATATGTTATTAATCCTTTAATTGGTATAAATGCATCATTTATTTGTTATGCTCATAAACCAGAATTATTTGATGTAACATCTCATGACACAACATGCTCCAACTACAAAAGCATATCCAGATTCCATATGTATGACATTCAGATAATCCTAAATTCATAACATGCTATGTTAAAACCTTCAAAATTATTACTAACATGTAACCATACATTTATAAGATTGCTAGTAGGAAACCTGGACTCCCAGACAGTAAACCTATAGACTTTAATTAAAGAAAGATTGCTCTAGGAATGTACTGTTTAGCTGAAAATCCTTCTTTATCTGTTCTATAAAGTCATTCCCTAGGTTAAATCAGATATTTGAGATTCAGTTCAAAATTAATACGCAAGTTAACAAGCATCATTTATTTTCTTATATTCTTAAAATGAATATTTCATACTTGTAATTTTAACAAAAAACCATTACTCCCAATCTCGTTTATAATGATTTAATGTAATTTTAGTGTTGTATACCTAAACATATAGTCACAAAATGTCATGGGATTAAACTAATCTTATTAGAAAGCAATTATCTGCCATATCCAAGATTTTCATTCAGTTAGAATTCTATAATTCAGACTTATTTCTTGAATGAAACAAAAACAAATAATATAAACACAAAGCAAAGCTACTTCCTGTTCATGTTGTGTTTTGCTAGTTAGTATCTCCTTCCTGGT
The DNA here is from genome assembly GCF_000951045.1 of Mandrillus leucophaeus. NCBI lineage: Eukaryota > Metazoa > Chordata > Mammalia > Primates > Cercopithecidae > Mandrillus > Mandrillus leucophaeus. Next base: position 483,765 of record NW_012110563.1, on the reverse strand, counting down.
AAATTTAAGTAGCCTGCACTTTTAGTCCACTTTCCGTTGTTATAGCAAAATACCACAGATGGGTAATTTATAATGAACAGAAATTTATTTAGCTCACAGTCCTGGAGGCTGGGATACCCAAGGTCTTTTAAAGTTTCATGTGGTGAGAGCCTTTGGGCTGTCCCTTACCATAGCATAAGGAAAGAAGGGTGAAAGGGCCAGCAATCACATGTGAAAGTGAGCTGGAGATAGCCGAACTTATTTTTATAACTAACCCCCTTCTCCAATAACAATTTTAATCTGTTCATGAGGTCAGTTTGCTCTTTATGTAATCACCTCTTACTAGACCTTGCATCCCAACACTTCTGCAGTGGGGATTAGGTTTTCAACACATGAAGTTGGAAGGATACATTTAAACCATAGCACCCAGGATGGTTAGTGATTGACTTTTTAAAAATAATATTTGAATAAAAACTTTAATGAGCAATATAGCAAGATTGCAAAGGAATTCACTGAGAAGAACTGAACCTACTTTTATGGAATTATAATATAAGAATAGATATATTAAACAAATTATCAACACTACAGTTACAGATATAGTATAATTACAGCATTGACTTTGAGTTTCTCCTCATCTAGCTAGTGGGATACAGATAAAAGCATGGGTATAAGTGCAGATACAGGTAAGGAGGATATAAATATATACTAATTAATATTTAAGAATAAAACTCATTTAGTGATGGAAGGAAGCAATGAAGAAGAAATAATAAACATAAAGAATTTGTTAGACCCACTAATCTTCATCATAAGTAATTTAGAATCAGAGTCTAATGTCATAGCATGTTTGTCAAGCCCAAACCCAAGACAGACTAGTACATTCCTGCATATATCTTGACCTGGCTTTCTTAATTTTTTGATTTCTCAACTTGATTTTGGTTTTCTACATCTCACAAAAGATCAGTCTTGCCACTTTTTAGTGTCAGAGCTCAAACGTTAATTTTAACGTGATTTTCTACTGCAATTGGAGTGCTTTAACTAATACGTTTTGTCTCTTTATTACTACCTTCCTTAACTGTTCTTTATAATGTATGCTGCACAAAACCTTCCAACATGGCTTAGAGTAGAAATTACGGAGTCAGATATGTAAGCATTCTACTCTTAGTTCTATAATCTAGCTGTGTGACACTGACTATTCATTTAACTTCTAAAAACTTTAGTTTTCCTAACCAAACAGTGGGGCAAAATAATGTTTACCTCATTCAGTTGCTGTGTGGACCAAATAAGATAGCATCCTTCAAAGCACAGAGTTTTGTATATATTAAGTGTTAAATAAATGCAGGGTGCTTTTGTTTTTATATCAGATTTTCACTTTTCCATTATAACTCTTTGTGCATAAATATACTTTGCTTTTTGTTATTGCAATAAACGATTTACCAGAACTTCATAGCTTTAGAATGGAAAACAGTATCTTCAAGGTCAAATGATATTATAAGGATTCTCTGTTGATTCAAAAATGGTCTTTTTTTATGGTTATTTCCTTCACATCACTATTATACACAATATAAATTAGGCCAGGCATGATGGCTCATGCCTGTAATCCCAACACATTGGGAGGCCAAGGTGGGAGCATCACTTGACACCAGGAGTTTAAGACCAGTCTTGGCAACATAGCAAGACCCCATCTCAAAAAATAATAAAATAAGTTATGGCTTTTATATTTGAACATACATGATGGTTTCCTTCTCTCTACATTAGAGTTACACATGGAAATAATGTTAAATAAACACAAAAGAAAATAAAAACCAATTTCATATGTAAATCTGCAGCCAAAAAAAAAAAAAAAAAAGCCAAGAAGTGAATTGCAAATTCTGGAAAGATATTTTGTATAATGTCAGGATATAAAAAAAGGTGGAAGGTTGGGCTATGTTGGAATAAACATACTACACACACACACACCACACACACACCAACACACACATTTGAGCACATATAGACATGTTAAAGAAAAATAATCCAGAATTTTTTTCAATAAATGCATTATCATCAGATATATTAAATACTATATTGCCTTATAATTATACTACCATACGTACTTTATAGATATTCCAAAATAGTTATTTTACTATTTCTATGATGATAATTGGTATTTTTCTGAAAGACACATAGGAAAAATGTAAAATAATAAATTTCTACCAAATTAAATATTGGTTGGTGCCAATGAATCATCTTTTGGCAGTAGTGCTAATGTTTTTATACTATCCTCTCAGTCAGTAGCCAGACTATACAGCTATTGCCTTTTCTTCTACTGAAAAATATCATTATTACTATTTTTCCATATACTTTACTCCTTCAAAGATAAGTAAAGTGACAGATCTATAATCAAGTAGACATCACAGGTTTGAAAAATGAGCTAACCAAACTACTGCTTACTTTGTTATTTAGTTATTGAAACTACCATATAGAATATTTCTCAAATAAACTTTCAATGATAAGTGACTAAATCACAACAAATTAATGTGTCAGGTACTATTCTAGGCACTTTCTATGGTCTGAATGTGACTCCCAAAATTCATGTGTTAGAAGCTTAATCCAAAATACAACAATGTTGGGAGGTGGGGCCTAATAAAGGTGTTTAGGTCATGATTGCTTTGCTCTCATAAATGGATTAAAGAAGGCTTTCGGAAGTGTGTTCCTGTCTTTCTACCTTCTGCCATGTGAGGGATAGATTTTTCTTCTCTGGAGGACATAGGAGCATGGTGTCATCTTAGATATAGAAATTGAACCTGCTGGCACCTTCATCTTGGACTCTCCAGGCTCCAGAGCAGTGAGAAATAAATTTCTGTTTTTATAAATTACTCAGTCCATAGTATTCTATTATAACAGCACAAAATAAACCAAGACACCACTGGAAATAAAGGACAGACGAGAACAGACATTACATTCTCGTGTGGGGAACACAGAAAAATAGAAATAACAAATAAGAGTGTATGTCTCTCTCTCTCTCTCTCTCTCTCTCTCTCTCTCTCTCTGTGTGTGTGTGTGTGTGTATGTGTGTGTGTGTGTATCTGTGTGTGTGTTGCTAAATGCTTTTATTATTAACATATAAACCAGTGGAGTAATATAAAAGATAAGGTGGTCAGGAAAGCTCTCTGTGATTTAGTGATATACAAGCAAAATTAATGAAGGTGCGATCTAAGTAAATATAATAAATATCAGGTCAAATATCAATGAAAGCATAGAAAAGGTAGAAAGAAGCAGGAAGGAAGGAAGGAAAGAAGGAAGGAAGGAAGGAGAAAAATAGGGAAGAAGACAGAAAAGGAAGAAAAGAAGACAATGCATCATAACTTTCAATGTAAACCGCCTTTTTTTTTTTTTCCCAAATAGAAAGCCTGTGCTACAATCATTAGGAGAAAAAATTGTAATCTTCAGTGTCCATGTCATTTCTACAAAAATAAGCCAAGAAATCAATAGTAGAACAGTTTGAAAAAAGAGAGTATTTGATTTATACCTAAGGGAAAAGTGTAAAAATCTCATAAAATTAAAGTATCATAAAATGTCACATATCAAAGAGGGCTATTCACAGTTAAACAATGTTTTATTAAGTAAAAATGTAATTAAAAGGTAATGCAGGAAGAAAATATGGGAACTTACACAAAAAGAACAAATATTTGTGAACACATACGTGAGTGTGTATAAATATATATAGAGAGATTTATAGATATATCTACTAAAATATTCACAGTTTTTTTAATTCTTTTGTGAGTGTTGAGTGTTGCGCTATAAAGATCAAAACATATCTTCTTAAAATTACATAGGAATATACCTAGCTATTTAAATCAAATTTATATTTTGTAGATTTTTAAATATTTACATATCTTTCAGAGGTAAGTTTAAAGCCTACCTTTTCCACGAAGTTTTCCTTATTTTCCCTAGCAAAAAGTAAGTATCTGAAACTTCACTTCACTTCATACATATTTAATCTATATCTATGCTGATGTACCTACTTTTGCATGTTTTACAATCCCTAAAAGTGTATGTCTTGAACATAATGAATGCTTTAAAATGTTGACAAAATAAGGAGTTATTCTAAGCCACAGGCATTTTTGAAAGAATGCTGTGCCATGGTCATATTTTGTGATTGTACCTTTGAAATAAGATATGCCTCAGTATACACAGAATAAAATATATAAAAGTAGATGTTGTAACATATACTTACTCAGGAACACAGTCAATAGGTAAAATTTAGTTGTAACCACCCCCCCACAAACATAACATCTGATTTTATATTCATAGAAGCAAAATCAAGTTGTCTGTAAATATTTATAGAGGAGAAATCAGATCATTGTAACATAATTACTTAAAAGGTTTTGGCACAACGTTGAAAAGTCACAGTGTAAAACAATACAAATTACTTACAACCATTTCATTTAAAGACACCCAGCAATCTGGTGGGAAGTCCTGCAGTAGTGGTACTAAGAACTGAAGACAACCATCCCAGTGACACAGGAGCAGCATCATGCCGATGAGATTAAAAATTCTCACCACTGCACTGGCAAGATCATACGTCATGTGGAATATCTGTTGACCAAAATATAAAATCAATTCTTATAATCAATTTTTTAGAAAAATCAAGCATTCTACTGATAGTAGGAATTGATGTTGTGTAGTGTAAGTATTGTTTTAATAAAAATATGGGAATAACTTGCAGAAATAGAAACAGATTACATTTCTTTATTTTTACAATAAGGTTGACACTCCACTTTATGAATATTACAGCCAACTATGTTTCATGAACAACAGAGATAGCATGAATATATAAATGTATGTATTAAAGAACATCGATGTTGCCAGAAGTTTTTCTTTATTGTTCTTTTGCATATTTTAGCAAAGCTACTTTAAAATAAGGTAGCAAAATTTACAAATGATGGGTAACTTCTACTGTGCTTCTCATCCCTTGTTATATTAATAGATTTGTTGAAAGACAAAGAAAATACGCAAGGGCTGAAAATCATATGCCAAAGGAGTTCAGCTGCAAAATATGAAGTAATACTTATAATAAGTTATGGTTGAAGTATGGCTATGTGAGTGGAGATATTTCTTTAATTGTGGATACTGAACATAAATAGAAGCCTTTGAGATAAAGGCTACCTGGATTTGGTTTAAAAACAATCGTGTAACACTTTTAAAAATCGTAACTGTTTCCATAAACTTTTTGTATTTTTATGGTACACGCTTTACTTTTCAGTCACACTAATTGTATTTTCATGAAATTCAATATGGTAGGTTAGATTATTTCAGAAAACCCAAACATCGTGACTAATCAACATAATCCATCAAAATTTTATAAATGGAAACAAATATGCATCTTTACATCTGTAACTATTCATTTTCTTCTAGAATTTACAAGAAATAGATTCAGAATGTGAGTCCTTTCTTTAGCAGTTTATTGTACTCTCTAACTGACTGCTAAAATAGTTTCTACTTATATTTTAGCTAGTCTAGAATAGCAAAACCCACTTGGGAGCAGACCTACATTGTAGAATTAAGTTTTGTTATAATTGTTAAAGAATTACTGCATTAATAAATACAATTAAATATAAGAAAGTACATATACACACAATAACTTCAGATATTTAGAATCACTTTTTGTATGAATCACCAAAAGAATGGTGTGTTTTTGAAGTAACAAGGCAAACTTGTATTGAAAAATTATCCAAAAAATGTAAAGAAAGCAAAAAACTACGTTTGGTTTTAGAAATGATATAGCTGTAAGAAAACATCTATAATTCTTAAAATACACATACTGAACTACACAGGGCATCTGTGATTTTGCTTTTATAAAATAACCAAATCTGTCTTTAATTAAATGTTTTTCAGTTTGATATTTTCCTACGAGCATTAATTCTTTCTTTAAACAATCTTTTTGAGGTAGTAATTATAGTGAGCAAAAAGATTATTTTTCCTGGGAATATACACACTGTTCTGAATACTTTTTAAAAAGAAAGTTGGCGGTTCTAGATTTTAACAGCAACAGATCACATATTTTGATATTCAGACAGCTATATACACAACTTCTTTTGTAGCATTAAGAATTTTATTTTTCTGTAAGCTACTTTTTATTTTGGTTTTAAATTTGGAAAACCCACAGAAACATCTTTTTGATATTATTCCCTCTGATATTTCTTGGTCACTGAATACATAAATAGAAACTCTACTAACAATTTCATCAATAATTTCTTATTAAAATTATATACTAAAACATAATAAAAAAAGCTTTTACTGATAAAGTTGGAAAAAGTCATCATGGACTTAGATTTTTGTGTTGTTGTTTAGTAACAGAATTTATATTTATATCTTAATATTTCCTGAGGAAATGATTCAAGATGTCTTATGGGTAGAGACTACGTTTTGCGGGGAAATAGTGTTAAGTTGCAGAATATAAAGTTCTGGAAAAACCAGGAAACATATCACCTTTCAGCCCAATTATTTGAAGCAACTAATATCTATCTGAAAATATGACAAAATCTACAAATTATAAGTATACAGGCAGCGGCCATGATTCAATTATCAGGCTTTAGAGTGGAGTATGGAATGGTCTAGAGAACTAGCATCCATTCTTAGTAGAGCTGACTGGGGTTTTTGTTTGATTTTGCATTTTCTACCTCCTTTTGGGAAATTAGATTCTTTTCATGGGCTCTTAAGAGATAATCAAGAGAAAATAATATGCTAAGTTATCAAATTCCTTTAAGAAAACCCTAATATCTCTAAAATGTTCTCCAGAGAAACAGGACCACTATTTTCATTGAGGAAGTTAATGGGGTTATCACATCAGTGATAACACATTAGAAACATTTTTTGTTTTGCTACTATGTATTTCCATGAACAAGATTCCATGAATAAGATAATGCCTAGATTCAAGCCTATCTGTTACCAAATAGTCATTCCCAATTCCATAATGTTAGCTAGTACTAGTTTCATACAGTAACTCTGTAATTTTTGGAGTACTCAATAAGAGCTCACATAATTAATTTTATAAACAGTCTCCCTTATGGACATTAATATTATGTGTTCAAAATCGATATCACTTTCGGAGCTATCCCAAAATTTAACTTTGGAGAAGGTACAAACAAGTTGGGTATTTTTACATTGGTTAATAGCAGAGGCAAATTTCAACTAACCAAACCCATATACCTTCATCTTTATTATCTAACTGATAAAAGAGCATATATAAAGTATATAATATTACTTGTTATGAATACGTGAATGTGTGCATTATCTCAGCCCGATCTCATTGTCTTTTGAACCCTTATAACTAAGATACTCTGGCAGGTATAATCATTACGTATGATCTGAATACTGAGATTAATGGCTCTGTTAAAACTTTACTCCAGAAAGATCTGGAATGAGAAGTCTACTTTCTTATGGAGCTCATACATCTGTAGATAGTCAGGTTAACCAAAGAAGGAAGCATCTGATCTAACTTATGCATAGCCACAACCTATTATTAATAAGGACAGCTTGTAGAATAAATCTAAATGTGACTTCATTCACCGTACTAATCAAATGGCTAACACTATTGATTAATATTTTCAGTTTTTCTTCATCTATAGGGTGGACATTCTTAAGTAATAAATTTCCATATCAATCAATTGTCTTGGTGCTACTGCATGAAAACTTGACTATTTGCAAAATGGCACCATGAATGACACTCAGTAAACTGTTACTAAATGAATGAATGAGAGAGTTGAAAGGGTTTAATAACATAAATAACTTTTTATGGTGTTAAGAGTATAACGCTTTGCTTCTGTATCTTAAACAATGGGATTAAACAAACAAACAAAAAATCTTCATTATTATTTTCCATCTTCTAAGTAATCTGACTTGAAACCTGACTTGAGGGCTCAGGGCTGGGGTAACAGAAAGAAAGGTTCTTTTCACTGACTAGCAATACACTTTCAAGTTACTTTCAAGGGGCATTTATAGGAGTCAACTGAAAAAAAATGTAATTAAAATAAGTTTTTCGGCCAGGTGCGGGGGCTCACGCCTGTAATCCTAGCACTTTGGGAGGCCGAGGCAGGCAGGTCACAAGGTCAGGAGTTCAAGACCAGCCTGGCCAATGTGGTGAACCCTTGTTTCTACCAAAAATGCAAAAATTAGCCGGGTGTGGTGGTGGGCGCCTGTAGTCCCAGCTACTCAGAAGGCTGAGGTAGGAGAATTGCTTGAACCCGGGAGGTGGAGGTTGCAGTGAGTCGAGATTGTGCCACTGCACTCCATCTTGGGTGACACAGCAAGACTTTGACGCCAAAAAAAAAAAAAAAAGTTTTTAAACAACTCTTTAATCTTATTTCTACCATATCTAGACTATGAACAATATATTTGGAAGACACTGTGCTTTACATTTGTTCAGCTCAGGACATTGTGCTGTTCATGTGACCTTAATAAGAGGAAAGATCTGGTCACAAATTCTCATTGAACTTTTTTTATATTATAGTTTTAGAATTTTATCTAGTTGGAGTCCAATACTTCCAGACAAGATAACTAATTAACTTTCTAAAACTGAAAAATGCTCTATGATATTTTAAGTAAGAATCCCAAATTCTACCCTAATATTTGCAGAATTGTTCATCATAAGGGTAATTTTTTGTAATATTTTCCCAGGAGCAATGTTTATTTCATCCTGTTTTTAAAAGGTCATTCTAAACTGCACTATACAACAGATATCCATAAATAAGCTGAATTCTTTAAAAATGCTTCCATATTATTTCTTGATGAACTGGATTCATCAGTCTTTCAATCTAATAGCTTGTATATAAAACTAGTGACCTTAATCTATGCTTAATTATTTGTTCTACTTTGTTTTCCTTAACCAAAACACTATCAGAAATAATTGAAGACTTCTTATATTGTGTATTAAACTGTCTTTAGTCTTTGACTTTACAGACTGGGATCTGGGCTAGTTTGTGTGATCTTAATATTGATTCAAGACTTCTTAATATACCTTCATAAGTATCAAAGTAAGATTAAGAAAATGGGCCAAAAATGGCTTTCTTGACACAGAACATTGTTTTTAAAAAGGTGTAAAACAAGGTTGGATTCTTCTGTTTCTCTTTATAAATTGGCACCTACACGACTTATAGTTTTTAGATGGAGTATAAACATACCATCCTGACACAAAATAAAAAAAAAAAAAATAGATACTCAGATTCAGTTTTACTGCTAACATATATTCAGGGCTCAATATGTGATCGTCCTAATCAATGGTAAAATAAATACTTTTAAAGCCCTATTATACTTCTGCAATTCTTGCCCTGAAAGTCATTCAGGTCATCTTTCCATGCTTTAGGTGCAAAGTGTAGAAGGTTTTACTTCATATGAGAGAATAACACTCTTCACAGTAATCTCTTTTAACACTGACCAATGACTGCAGTCATTGGATGAATCTTATCAGTCCCCGTTTTAACTAGGATTTTATTCGGACTGAGAATACTTTAACATTTAAAAGGTCAACCATCTGGACATCTCAAAATTATCAGCTTCTGTCCATAGTCTAAAAGCAATAATCCACTCTTCAGCCTCCTCCAAGTATTGTCCCATTCTCATGCTCTTGGGTGCTTTTCACTTGGATTCTTCTTTCCACTATTCCTTCCAAAACTCCTCCTACACAACCAGTTAACTATCAAATACCCTCAGCCACCTCATGAAATGCTTTCTCTATTTCTCTGCTTTTCCTGAGACTTAAGACTCTTCCCACCACCTTCCCCTCACCAAAGACACAACTTTTCTGGTAGCTTTCTCAAAGTTTGTTCACTTCTTTCAAACCCCAATGTCTTAGGTTCTGATGTGAGTGCCCTCATTTCCTCACTGCCCTCTGACACCGTCACACATTATTTGTCAAGTCATATAAAAAATTTATTTTCTTAATATTCATTCTATTTGCCTACACTACTCATAATTTTGCTCATTTCTGGCATCAAACAACCTCCCAATGTCCACGTGCCACACATCTCCATTTATTAAGGGCTCTGTCCTTTTGCACTGCATTTTCTCTGAAAAAAACGTCAACTTCTGATTAATCACAACCACCACCTTCTATACCTAAGCTTGGGAAGATTACTGAAGAGCAAACTGTGTAGCTTGTACTTACTTTAATTTTTTTAAAGGATAGCAACCTTAGTTGAGGCCCTCAGCAATGGTCTATCCATTTCCCTATTCCTAACATCATCCCATTCTCTCTTTCCACTTCCCAAAAGCCCCTGACTATCTTGTTCAGTTTCAGCTTAAAGATTTATCTTTTCCAAAGGAGATACTCCTACAGTTGAATTCCACCAACTTTGACCCCCATACCCTCAAGCAAACATATATTTGTAATTTTCTTATTTGTTTTTTCCCAGTCTTAACAGATGTATCTTTTATTCCTAACGAGTCCTTACTAACTTTTAGATATTAATCTGATCTGTCTTTCCAGAAACCCACTCAATTCAGACCTCCTTAACCTGTGGTAAAAACCAGACCTATTCCCTAACAGTTGTGGATAGACACTTTGTAAAATGTAGAACAAATTGATTAATATAAAAATAAAATTTAAAAAGAAAACTTAAGCCGGGAGTGGTGGCTCAAGCCTATAATCCCAGCACTTTGGGAGGCCGAGGTGGGCAGATCACGAGATCAGGGGATTGAGACCATCCTGGCTAACACAGTGAAACCCTGTCTCTACTAAAAAAAAAAAAAAAAAATTCTAGTAGTCCCAGCTACTCGGGAGGCTGAGGCAGGAGAAAGGCATGAACCCGGGAGGCAGAGCTTGCAGTGAGATGAGATTGTGCCACTTAAGACATCCATAATATAAACCTACTGCTTATGTGCTTGGCTATGGTGGCAATATCAAATTGACCTAATTTTACTTAACTACTTTTCTTCAGAATCATTAACTTCATCTATGCTAGATTTATCCCCAAAGATTTAAAAACAATAAAATCTCTCAATTCCTAAAAAACATTTTAATTGAAAAAGAATCTTCACTTCCTAGGTATTTTCCTAATTCTTTTTTTCCCTCTTTTTAGTCTTCTCTGTTTAGTTTCTCAAATACAACTCATGGGAACTTTGAGACACAGAGAGAGCTGACCTGCCCTACAGGGTAAAACAGATTTCTTTTCATGGCTACATGTACACATTACCAGGAGGCACAAAGCAAAATTTGATTTCCAGAAGGACAGATGTGTCATAGCTACTCTGGGCCTCTGAGTCTCAAACCAACCCATCTATGAGGAAAATGTGAAGATATTTCAGGCTGACTTTCTTTTCCCAAATGGTGTATCAAAACTTAAGAAGTTTTTTGATACACCATTTGGGAAAAGAAAGTCAGCCTGAAATATCTTTCTTCTGAGAAACATCTTTCTTCTGAGAAATCTTTTTGAATGGGCACAGATATGATATCATTGAAACATTAGAGAAATATATGTCTCATTACATGACTGCAGTAAACAAAACAGTACTTTTCATAACAACTATATTTCTCATAGAAGTAGTTATAGAACAGAATGTATTCTTTATCAATCATGAGTTGTAAAATAAAGTATAGCCTTATACGTTATTTTAATCCACATATTCCTTTAGTAAACATATACGTTTGCATAAAATAAAAAGAAAGCAATTTTAGGCATTTTAGTTATTTTTTAAAAACCTTTCATGTTTCTTAACTGCCTTTTCAACTCTATTTTACCTTGGCTATTACTTAGAATTTCTATATGTTTCTTTCTTTCTTTTTTTTTTTTTTTGCTGCTATATGATATATGATATACCAGCCATTTCTATGCATACATATTTTTTGCATAGAATTTTAATTTCATCTATTTAAAACATTTATGAAAAATGTGTTTTTAATGGAAACTTGTTATTTATTTAGCTTTAACAGTCTCAGAATAATCAGAGATAATGTATTACTAAGAGAAATATGAAAAATGGGAAACTCACAATATGAATCCTTCGAACATTTTTAGTAAGAAACGATGACAGGAAATGGGTATAATGTAAACTGTAAAAGTATAAACTTTGAAAGCTGTCAAACACAATGCCTGGTGGCATCATGCTCAACAAATGTTTTTCTTCCTATAGTAGTTATTCAAATAACAATCAATTTGTATAAAGGGGTCAGTACTAATAAGTATCTAACTGAGCTGAACTATTTCTATTAATTTTAATCATTTTTTTTTTTCAAATTTCAAGTCAATAGCAGCTGACAACTTGGAATAGGTCAAAAAAGAAACAAAAATATTTTCATAGGTGACATTTTGGTATAGTTATATTTTAATATTATAGTCATATTTAAAATATCACCTATTTTAATATGATAGGTTATTGTTTTTAACTGAATCTACCCAAATCTTTATAATTCTTAAGTTCCTTAGGAAAAGAAGTACATCTTTTCAACTTTCATGATGACCATGTGACAGGTCAGAACATTTATTTATTGTACCATGCCCAGGAAAAATGAAAGAGCAAGCATAACCTCATATGCTTAATTTACTTTAAAAAGCAGCTTAAGTGATGGGAAAATCAAATTATGAATGAATATTGGAAATGACCCCACAAAGAAGAAATTTCAATGGATTAATACTCTAAAAAAAAAAAACTAAAATTAAACAATGTAAGATCATTGTCTATTCCTCTATTACAAATTTCAAATGTCTGCAAATGTAGACGATATTTACAAATTGTGCAACCACTGACATATTTAAATGAGGTGATAACCACATATCTTATGATGGATCTTTGAACCTCATTTCAATGACGTTTGTCTGAAGATTATTTGGTGTTTACTATATACACTTAATTTCCAGATGTAAGTCAGCACTAATATATTGATTTGATTAAATATTACTATTATTTTCTGAAGTTTTTTTCTAAAATTTATCCTGAGAATTCAAAATAAAATATCAACTTTAAATTAAAAAATGCAATGTTCTTTTTATTGTGTAAGAACTACAATTAAATATTGTAGTTATTTATATTTGTGTATTTATACGCAATTAAAAATACTAATAAATGCTAATTATAATTAGTATATAATGTATAAATATAATACTAATTATAAATGGGCGTGTGTGTGTGTGTTTGTGTGTGTGTGTATGTGAGTGAATGTTGAGAAAGATGGTGAAAAAGCAAACTAACAGACAAACTAGCAATATTCTATTAACTCCGCTTTGGTTCTTCCACTAAAAGAAATGAGAGTGAGCCTTACACTGGCACAAATTGCACAACGTCTTTAATATCCCTGTCTCCCCTCATCATTTTAAGTCTAAAAAGGTATGTGCCAACTCGCTTACTGCACCATTTAATAGGTAAAATCTATAGGGGAGATAACAGAAACAAAAACAGGCTTTTGAAAAAACTGTTAAGATGAAAACAATGCTTATTCATAATTTTTTAAGCATTGGTCATCAGAGTTGCATCATGCATTGGCACAACATTTTGTTATTCTGGCCAGGTAAGCCAGTCAAGTGCAGAATATATTAATTTATTTGAGTGGGTTTGTGTCAGAGATGCTCTGGAAGAAACAGAGGTATTGGTTTGCTGTCTTGGCATATACCTTCCAAAAGAAATCAGTAAGTACATGATTTTGGTATTAAGCCAATAATATTGCACTACAGTTCTTTGTGAACAAACCATGCATTCTTCTATTTGATTGAACTTAATAAAAGATAAAAACATATTAGTGCAAGCCCCCCCCAAAAGAAGCTAAACCTTAAAAAATAAGGAAGCATTGGCAAATTTTCTAGCACCCCAAGAAACAATTGAGTAAGATTTGATCTATTGGAAATTGGCATGATTTTAGATTCACTAGTTGAATACCTTCCCGAAGGAAGGCATCATAATGCTCCATCAATTCAGGTAATAATAGGACATCTAGATACTTGATAGATCATCTTAAGTGACATAAATACTTAACTATCTGAATTGTCAAAAGTTTATTGAATAAATTAATCTATGTGAAAGCATCCTTAAAAGTAATAAGCCTTATTTGTATAAGTTTGATTTTTCTTATCACTGAAACCATCTATTAAGTATTTGCTATGTGCAGAAAGTAATATTAGGCACCAGGTTCACCATTGCTTATGACATCACCTTCCACATCCTCACTAAACCACACGAACCCTTACTTTTCTAGAGATCTCTCACTTACTTTAATCAGCACTCATTTTTCTCTAGACCTACTGGAGAGCTATCATAATTGTTGTGTTCTTTAACATTATTATGTAATTTCCTCACTCTGTCTCAGTTTATAGTTTTATTTAAGTGGGAGACTGGTTAGACGAGTAGGCACATGTTTGATAATATCTTTCTGTCTTATCTATTTAATAACACCTTGTCTGGATACAGAATTCTAGAATGAAAATAATTTTCTCCCAGATACTTAAAGACTTGACTCCATTCCTTCAAGCATTTATTGAAACTATATCTTTCCCCAAACATAGGTTTAATTTTTTTAGTGAAAAGATAAAGAGCTTTACATTAAGATAAATAAAAATGGCCCAAAATCTATACGTTTGTTCAATGGGTGGGAGGCAAGAAATGGGTGATGATTCATGGAGGTATAGGGCTGACCTTAAATTAAAATTCCTTCCAATATTCTGAGCTATTGCTCAATTACATTCTCCATTATAAAACTTCTGACTCCAACTCCAAATGTCTCAAAGATTCCACTGTACAGATTGGCTCCCATTTCTTTTGCAGACTCAGTTGTAGCATATCTCCGAGTGTGATTTTATCTCCTTCTGTCAGTCTGCATTCTTCCTTCCCTTGTCTTTCAGTTCTTGAAAAGTTTTATGTATTGCTCTGTCTTAAAGAGTTCCCTGAACTTGTTCACTTTTGTGTTATAGATGTATTCCTTTACTCACTTTGATTCTTTAATTGCTTTGGACTCAAGAGCAACAGAAAGCCCACATGTGTTGTCTTATCCCTCCTGTTGAACCATGAACGTTTATCTTACAATGTATATTTTCTTCAATCATTTGACTTGGAGTTATATAACATTGAAAGTATTTATATAACTCAAATCCATTAACTGCATGTTTGAGCTTCACATATTTGTATTCCAAGATAAATTTGAAATCACTTTCACAAGTCCCTCTCCAATTCATAAAATTATGTTGGACTGCTGTTACTGAATTTAATTCATAAATTGATTTGTGTCTATCATTATTTTTTCAAAAACTGAATTTACCTCACATTCAGTCTTGCTTTCCTTGAAAACATGGTCCACTTGGCATCCAGAATTATCATTTTACAATTCAAACCTAATCATATGATCTCCTGCTTGAACTTTCACTAGATATTCAAGAAATCTTTATGAAGCTCATATTCTTGGCCTGGCATTAAAGGCCCTTTGTGATGTGGTCTCTGTACTACCATTTTATTCTCATCTCTCACCCTTCCTAGGTATTCCAAGCTTAAGGCAAACAAAACTTGTCATAGTACCCTTTAAGATAGTTGATCAGAGTCTGCATTTGTTTACATGCTATTCTTTCCTGGTATACTACCTTCCATCCTATTCATTTTCTGACCGGTGACATTATTCGTACTCAAATGTTGCTTCCTCAGGAAAGGCTTTTTTGGCCTCTCCAGGGAGAAAATTAAGTACTTAATCCTATAGGGGCTTGTCCTTAACTCTGTAAAAGTGTTTAATGCATTGCTATAATTACATGTTTATGTGTCTGTGTTCTTACTAGATAGTAAGTCCTAGAGGTCAAGAATTGCATTCACAAAACATGCTCTTAACACATGTTTACAAATTAGAAGAAAGTAAAAATTGGAGGAAAAGGGGAAAGACAAGAGGAAGGGAGGAAGGGAAGGAGGGAGGGAGGGAAGGAGGGAAGGAGGGAAGGAAGGAAGGAAGAAAGGAAGGAAGGAAGGAAGGAAGGAAGGAAGGAAGGAAGGAAGGAAGGAAGGAAAGAAGGAAGGGGCAGGGAAGGAGAGAGGGGGGAGATCCCAGTTCAGAAACATTTGGTATGATTATATATTGTTTCCAAATACTCTTTGTGACAATAGAATAGGGCCTCTAATCTGAAAAGAATACTTATCACATATCTGTAATAAAGTAATTTTATGTACATATTTCATAATTTTAATACCCATTCATTCCAGAATATCTGTCATCTTTTGTTACATCCTTCATCACATCACAATATCCATGTAGCCTTTGTCATCATTGTGGTCTGTCCTCATTTGAGCTCTTAATTACAAAAATTTCATTCTCTGGCCACGTCTTTTTTGTGTGTCTAGCTTTTAGTTGTCATTGTCTTACTCTCTCTGAACTGTTTTTTAATTATTTAAAATGCCTAACCTTTACAGAGTTCTGCTCTCTCCTGCACTCTTTTCTGTGCTCATCATCTCTGTTTTCCATATCCATTTGGACACAAACATCCATAATTTCAACCAGTAAATTCTCAAAATGTTCAATTCTCTTCTCATCTGTTGTACTCTCATGGTAATATTTTGTTCCAATATTAACTTACTGTCCATTTTCTAAGTTCTATACATAAGCTTTTATACATTTCTAGAGAGAAACTTACAACTGCACAACTACCTCATGGTTTTAACATCAACTAAGTTTTCTATACCGTCTAGTGATATTGGTGTATTTCGAGATAGCATGCATATATTCTCCAGGGCAGCTAGTTAAAAAACTTTCCCAGATTTTCCAAAATCTGTCATATGAAGCCTGCTTGCCTCAATTATGATAATATATTTAACTTTCAATTTTATTGAGAAAATATTGCCATTTACAAATATCTACACTTACTCTTTCTTCTTACACTGGTGCATGATGTGTCTCTTTTTCTCTGTGATGCCTCACCTATTTTTTTTTCCTTTTTTTCTTCCTATATCATCAGTGGCATTACTTCATTAATTACCTCCTATCTTCTTCCTAGGACTCTTTGTTTTTCCTCACCAGCATTTAAGCATGTTTAAATCTTTCTGATATTAGAAAATTATGTTGACTAGGTATTCCTCTCAATCCTCTTTACTAATGTCTAATTTTCTTCTCAAACACTGAAAAGTTACTTACATCTTCTTCACTTTTGTCATGCATTCAACTTTTAAACATCTTGTAACCTGGCGTTTCCTATCTGTCATCTGAAAACATCCATGATAAAATTTTCATATACTGCTGTTGCTGAATCCAATTAAAAATTTGTAAGCCACATTTGCTTGATGTCTAAGCACATTAGTTTATAATATACTCTTTGATACTGCTTTCTGTTTCTGAAATGGAAGTTTCTTTCTTGCTCTTCTGATTTACTTCCATTTTGTTTGTCATTCATATTCAGTATCCTCAAACTGCTCATTCTCAGATCTCTCTAGTCCACTCTACACTTTCTATTTGAGGGAATTCTTCCACATCCATAGCTTTCCACTATTACTTATAATCAGGGGACTCCATAACCTTGACCTTTACTGAAGAAAAATTTCTTAATTCTAAAACCCACAATCAAGTCAATCTGAAGATGTCCAAAATTATATTAATCTATCTTACACTCAACTTCCCTATTTCATCCTGTACATAGTATAATACACATTGATCCTGCAAGTAGCTTATCGTGAGGATAATGCCACACTTAATCAGTTCCCTTGACATCCACATTTAATTGGTGACTAAGTTCTATAAATCTCTCTCTGTAAAAATTTTAAAACTGTAAATTCCCTACTTTGGAGATTTATCATCTCTCACTTGAGTTTTTTTAGAACCTCCTAAATTATTTTCATCTATCTAGATTTTCCCTCACTTACCCTGCAATTAGAGATTTCTTTCTAAAACATAAGTATGATGGTGCCACCATCCTGGTTAAAAATCAACAGTATTTCAATAAATTTAAGACAAAGGGCAAGCTCTTCAGTTTAACATATAAGACCCTTCATGATGTAGTCACTGCTTTCACGGCAAGCTTCATCTACTTCTCAGTTTTTTAGCCTACATATTTATTTTATTTTGGTCATTTCACTTGAAAAAAGTATAATTCACTCCTCCTACTATGGGTAATACAATCATTATCATCAGTAAAATATAAACTTGTGGATGGGAAGGATCATATCTTAATGTCTTGGTATCTCAAGGGCTTTTAGCACATGGTTATTTAGAATTAGAATAAAAAGGACACATTTTGAATGTTGAAAGAAAGGGAAAATGAATGAATAAAATCTATAACCTATTAACATTAATTCAATTATATTTTATTGAAAATAAACAGTATACAAAGATTGAACTCAAAGTATCACCTAGTTTAAAATAACCTGTATGTCTTTTGAAAACCTGAATGATTTTGGTGATATATTTATTTTTGCTGTCAGTTCTCATAGAATCTAATTGAAATCTGTCTCTTTATTGTTTATCAATAATGTAATAGTGAACTGAATTATAAGTATATAAAATAAACTAGTGATTAAGTAAATTTTGATTATACATAATGAGTATATGAAAGTAATGTTAATTTATGGTTATTGTCACATGTTCTACAATCATAAAATTCTTATTACCAGAGGAACTTGGTTTCTATGTTCTAATGCATGTTATGCTAGTAGAATTTTTAAAATATTGATGGATTAGAGGTATTGTTTTTATTATGATACAGACTATTTTGAGCTTTTGAGACTATTTTGAATTATTCAAAAATATTAGTCTCCATTGATATTGGATCTGACAACATAAAACCCTCTGTATTTTAAGGAGTTCCAGATCCATTATCGATTTGAGCTAACGGGCTAACCCTGTAATGGAAAACTTTGACTGTGCCAAAGTCCACTCTAAAAAATGAGATCTGAACGTATTCCTATTGAATTGGCATGATTTAAACTCAATAGAATTCAGTATTTCTGACAAGTTCTAAATGGAGGCATCCAAAAGGTTACTATCATTATTATCTGGGCTTTCACCCAGCATTGAAACTCACAAATCACTGTCATGTTTTCTGCTAAATTCAGCATTGATTCTGGCCTCCACATTATAGTTTCCTTTTCTTTTGGTATATTTATGTAGCATGAGAGTTAAGAGAAGATAATATTTTACATTATGTTTAGCATTTATTTAGAGAGAAAAAATGCACTTTTATTTTGAGTCTAACAATGGAAAAACATTTTAATATGTCTACATCTATATTCACATTTCTGTCAACCCCTTTTTCTAAGTCTCCTGAAAAAGAATCAGCATTTCCTAAAAGACACAGATATATCCAAGAGGCCAATTTCTGAGTTGCATGTACAGAATAACACAGATGATTGAACTTTTAGCATTGTATTTTAAATGAAAACATGGTGAAACCTCGTGTCTCCTAAAAGTACAAAAATTAGCTGGGCAAGGTGGCACGTTCCTGTAATCCCAGCTATTCAGGAAGCTGAGGCAGGAGAATCTCTTGAACTGGGACCTAGGAGGCAGAGGTTGAAGTGAGCAGAGATCGTGCCACGGCACTCCAGCCTGGGCTACAGGCTACAGAGCGAGACTCCATCTTAAAAAAAAAAAAAAAAAGAAGAAGAAGATTGAGCTGAAGAAGAGAAATCAGCTTGTGAGGATTCTGGCAGTGAGATGTCCTGGTGTGTGAATGACTCCTAAAGAAATTCAGTATAGCATCTGAAAACAAGTGTGGAAAGGACGGGGGATCAGGGCAAAAAGAATGGGCTACGATTAAAGATAATATTAGAAGCTTGAACTATGAATGACTTTACAAGCCTTATTTAGGGAAGTAACAATATTATCTCACGGGTTTTGAATAGGGAATGAAATGGTTAAGTTTGAATTTTAGGAATACCATCCCTTTAACTACATTGAATAATTAATTGTAAAGGAGAAAATATAGCTAAGATGGAACTGACTCCAAATTGTTGTTGAAATAGTTCAAGCTTGAGATAATGATAAGTTGATGCTGTGGCAGAAGGAATAAAAAGCAATTGAAGAAACAGAACTGACAATACTTGATGGTGAACTGGATGCAGAAGACAAAGAGAAGGAAAGAGGCACAGTGGCTCCTAGGTTTCTAATTGTGGTATTTAGGTAGGTGGAAGCATTCAACACTCAATATAGGAAATACAAAGCCATTTTAAGAGGAAGAAGAACAGGATTTCAGTTTTGGACACTCTAAGTTGGTCATAGCTTAACCCATTGGAAATATCCTGTAGGTAGTTACATACACGAATATCATGTCCAAAAGTGTAGAGAAAAGTGGCAAAAGATAAAGCAAAAGTTCTCCTCTTTATAGTTGTCTTATATTTTTAACTAATCAGTTCACATACCATTTCCTCTAATATATTCTGTAAATCAATGAAAGAATCAAAAACAGATTAAGTTTTTCAAAAATCATCTGATCAAATAATCCCTAGCACACAGACTTCTAATGACTTACCATTTTCTCTGCAATTAAGTAAATCATTCTAGCCTGTGAGGGGCTCATATCGCCACACCCAACGTGCTGAAATAAGCTCTTCAACGTACTCCTATCTTATGACTGAGTTATTTGCATATACTCAAATATACCTAACCATGATTTATACATTTCTACATTGTTTTTAGTGAAAGTCCACATCACCAAATTGCATTTATTATATTTATTATAAACCTGCTCATCCTTCTACATCTAGCAACCTTTTCCATGAAGCTAATTCTAATACAAAAGTTATCAGTGGTTTCTCTCCTGACACCCTATACTTCCATTCTGTAGTTTCCATAAGCTGGTTTGTATTTTTTTTAATTAAGCATTTTATATGTTTCTCTAAGCTTTAATAAGTTGACATACCTCTAGCTTTTAATACATATTTTTAAAATACCAAATTGCAAAAAGTAGATAGAGCAACATATCCACTGAAAACTCATAAGTTTGAGCGTTTGAATATCAGTTGAAAGAGATGGCATTTATATAAAAGGCTGTCAGCCTTCAAAAAAAGAAAGGGTGGGTATATCAGAGCTATTGGCTTGTTCTGAGATTGAGACACACAAATAAGAAGGAAGGACAGAGATCATATCTTAACTTATGAACAATGAATGAAATGGAAATAAAAATATCTAGGAAGGTCAAGAATAAATGTCGCGGGACAACAAATAAGTTTTTAAACTGGAGTCGGATTCTATTCAATGCCATTAACAACATGTTTTCCACTTTAGTCCCTGATCATTTTCCAGAGTCAGTAGACTGTAAGATACCTATAAAGGAAAGCAATTAAGAGAGATCATCAATATTATAAATACTGGATTAAATACATCATTTAGTAGGATCCTAATAAAAATAGAAAGTGTGTGAATAGTTCTTGTAAAATAATTAGCATCTTTCAAACACTATGTCATATGGATTTTGAAAATTATAATTCTACATATTCAGAAAGCCCTAACCTAGTAGTTTCATTATTCTAATGTTAGAATCTAAGGCTTAGAGTTTAAATAATATTTGTTTCACAGCAGAGAATAGAACAGAGTCACCATTGCTATACTGCCTTATTAGGGACTAACAGTTCAGTTAAAGCTACATGAAGCCTACATTTTAAAAAAGATGAGAGATTCTGTAAATAGAAAAGCAAAATACATTCTACTGTTGACTTACTAAGAGACCTACAGAAGAATAATTAAAGCCATGCACTGGCAGAAGAGAATTTGGCATCAATGGCTGGTGATACCTCTCGTGAACACCAAAAAGGATGTATATACCACGTTTTCTTCCTGTCAGGAAACAGAGATTTAAAGAACCTGGATCTCACTGATTCTTCGAATCATGGTTTCAAGCTAAATATGAATCTCATTACATATGGCTCCTTTGCATTTTTTCATGATTTGGGTGATGGAAACTAAGAAGGCAATGGATGCAGAATGAATTAAGAAGATAGGATCAAACCTAAAAAGGACTGGTAAGAAGCTTACAGTTTGGAAAGAAATGAGAACTGATTTCAGTTGTGACTGAAAGTTGTGGTTAGACTAGTGACTGGAGGACTGATGAATGGAAAGGAACATGAACTCTGACATAGCATCTGAAGCTACAATAAAAGGAAATACTCTGGTATGTTGACGGATGATCTAGAGTGAATAGTGAGATGAGGACTTTCTTGGTAGTATGTGTCCGGGACAGACTGGCTTTCCTCTCTTGCTACATACCACATATACCTATTTCCTTTCCCTTTTGTAATCTTTTTCTTTTCCGTGATGCCAATTATGGCAGAGTCAAAGAAACATAGCTTTGAAGTCAGATCCAGGTATGAATTTACCTTTTTCTACTACCAACTGTAAATTTGACAGGTTTACTCTCAGTCTCTGTTTTCCTCATTTATAAAATGGGGATGATAAAGTATCTATTTCAGAGGGTTGTATGATCTTGGTGAGGCTTGTTTTCATTTTCCTTTCAATTGCCCATCTGTTTCCTTTTGGTTTTGTTATCAGTTATCTGATAAATTTAACTGTGACTCCACTATTATAAAAAACCCAGAAAAGATTAAAACAAGAAAGAAGATAAAGGCTGGGCGTGAGTTTGAAGGATGTCAGAAATTTGCTGATCTTCTGTGTGCTTCAATGTCAGGATTTAGAAGGTAGGCAGGTTCACAAACAGTGGCAGCACCAAATTGCAGGGAAAGGGGCTTCATGCTATCAACTCACAATCTACACCTGTCCAATTCTTTCATGTGGACTACAGGCATATTCTCAATCTCATGTAAAGTGTTTCTTCCAACACTGTGTATTCCTCCCTCGCCTTTTAAGAGATTGCTACCCTTAACATCCTGGAGTTGGCATGGTTTAGAACAAAAAATAAAAGAAAGAAACATATCAAAAAGACTTTCCACAGCAAGACATCTGGGGGGCTATCAATAAATGTAATATAGTTGAGACACCTCCAAAATGATTTCTGAGCCTCTCCCAGCCCTGTGGAACCAGAATTTCTGGAAGAAGTTTTTTTTTTTTTTTTTTTTTAACTTCAACTTTTATTTTAGATATAGGGGGTACATGTGCAGGTTTGTTACATCGGAATATTCATGGTGCTGAGGCTTGGAGTATGAATCCTGTCACCCAGGTAGTGAGCACAATACCTATAGGTAGTTTTCAACCCACCCTTCTTTCTCCCTCTACCCTCTAGTCCACAGGGCCTATGTTTGTACATTTATGTTCATGTGTGCTCAATATTTAGCTCCCACTTGTAAGTGAGAACATGCAGTATTTGTTTTTCCATTCCTGTGTTAATTTGCTTAAATTGTAGCCCCAGCCCCAACTATGTTGCTGCAAAATACATTATTTCATTTTTTTAAATGACAATATAGTATTCCATGGTGTATATGTACCACATTTTCCTTATTCAGTCTAACATTGATGTGCATAAGGGTTGATTCCATGTCTTGTCTTTGCTATTGTAAATAGCACAGCAATGAACATACGAGTGCATCTGTCTTTTTGGTGTAATAATTTATTTTCTTTGGGGTATATACCCAGCAGTGGGATAGCTGAGTTGAATGGTAGCTCTGTTTTAAGGTCTTTGAGGAATCTCCAGATTGCTTTCCACAGTGGCTGGAATAATTTACATTCCCACCAATAATGTATAAGTGTTCCCCTTTTTCCATAGCTTTGTCAGCATCTTTTGTTTTCTGACTTTTTAATAATAGCCATTCTGCTGGTGTGGTTATCTCACATCAGTATTCTGAGTGACATCTCATTGTGGTCTTGACTCGCATTTCTCTTATGATTAGTGATGCTGATTTTTTTTTCATGTTTGTTGGCTACTTATGCACCTTCTTTTGAGAAGTTCATGTAGCACGCTCATTTTTTAAATGGGGTTATTTGATTTTTGCTAGTTGATTTGTTTAAGTTCCCTATAGATTCTGGATATTACGCCTTTGTTGGATGCATAGTTTGTGAATATCTTCTCCCATTCTGTAGGTTGTCTGTTCACTTGTTGATGGCTTCTTTCACTATTCATAAGCTCTTTAGTTTAATTAGATTCCACTTGTTTGTTTTTGTTTTTTTCTGCAGTTGCTTTGGGGGCTTAGCCAAAGATTATTTGCCAAGCTGATGTTGAGAAGAGTACTTCCTAGGTTTTCTTCCATGATTTTTGCAGTTTGAAGTCTTATATTTAAATCTTTAATCCATTTTGAGTTAATTTCTGTATACGGTGAAAGGTAGGAGTCCAGCTTCAATTTTCTGCATATGGCTAGCCAGTTATCCTAGCACCATATACTGAATGAGAAGTCTTTTCTCATTGCTTATTTTTGTTGGCCTTGTTGAAAATCAGATGTTTGTAGGTGTGCAACTTTATTTCCAAGTTTTCTATTCTGTTCCATTAGTCTATGTATCCGTTTTTGTACCAATACCAAGCTTTATGGGTTATTGTGGCTTTAAAATATAGTGTTAAATTGGGTAGTGTGATGCCTCTGGCTTTGCTCTTTTTGCTGAGGGTAGTGAAAGCTGTATTTTAAACAAACCCCCATTACATTTTTCTGCAAACTAAAAACTCTAAAAACTTGGCCGGGCATGGTGGCTCACACCTGTAATCCCAGCACTTTGGGAGGCTGAGGTGGGCAGATCACAAGGTCAGGAGACTGAGACCATCCTGGCTAACACGGTGAAATCTGTCTCTACTAAAAAAATACAAAAAATTAGCCAGGCGTGGTGATGGGCGCCTGTAGTCCCAGCTACTCAGGAGGCTGAGGCAGGAGAATGGCGTGAACCCAGGAAGTGTAGCTTGCAGTGAGCTGAGATGGTGCCACTGCACTCCACCCTGGGTGACAGAGCAAGACGTCGTCTCAAAAAGAAAAAAAAAAAAACCCTCTAAAAACTTACAGATAATGATAGGCAAGGAAATATAAACAGAATTACTTCTTTGGTCTTCCAGGGAAGCCCTTTGGTGCAGACATGACTCAGAGAGGGGGTTCTCTTGTCCTTCCCCTCTCTTCCTTTTAAAATGAGAATATGACAGTGAGGTCTTCAGCAGTTATCTTGTGACTATAATAAACTTGGTGCCTCCATAGTGTAAGACTAGTGGAGCTGAGAAGAAGGAAGTTTCTTCTGTTCCTGATGACCTAGGACATAACCCCTGGACTCTAGATATTATCTTGGGTCTCTAATAACAGTAGCTAAACCTAATCCTAATTGACACAGTGCTTACACTTTTATTAAGTCATTAATTTTTAAAAAGACATTAGAAAGTGTTCAAAGTCAAGGTGAATGTCAATATTTGATCCAGAACTGAGTACTGATTTTGTGCATGAACTCACATTCATGGGGTGGGTGGAAACATGCTTGGCCCAGAAATCTTTAGAAAGAAAAGCAGCTCTGAAGGCCAGAACACCTGTGATATATAGGGCACAGGTGGTAATTTGGCAACTGTAATCCTGGCCTTTTGAGCTGTGGCCAAAAATAAATTTGGATAAACTCATTATCCATACATATGCCCTAATTTCCTGATAGATTTCAGTCAGATGTGGTAATTTTCTGCTCAGCTTCCTTATGTTATCACTTATTACATTTGCTAATGGGGGCAGAAAAACTGTTCTAGGAGGATATCCAAAAGCAATTGATTGGTTTGTATTACAATGTGGGTGCTAAAAGAATTAGTTTAGTTCAAATAAGTGATGACTTGGCGCCATGTAAATATCTTCCACACATGCCTCATTTTAGCTCTTCCTATAAGGCATATAACTATCAACACTGTTAAACTTTGCATGTAAACCATGTTCCGTTCCTCTCCATCTCCTCATTCTTCTGAATGTCTCCACTCTTTTAGGTACATAAAATATTTTTTTAGAAATTACCCCCAAAATGTGAAAGTACAAAAAATGAAAGCAAACTTAAATTTTCATCTTATTAAAAATTATGACTAAACAACAAAACTGTTTTCATCTCATCTGCATAATTACACATAATTTCTATTTTATGAATTCCCAACACTTATGCAGAAGGGAAATACTCATGGCTTATAATTTATACTTTTATAAAAGTGATTGTTTCTTTTTCTCCAAAGAATCAAAGAGTTAATATATTCACACACTTGTAAAAACATACAACTCAGGATTAGAAAAGAGGAAAGTTGGCAAAAGATAGTACGATCGTTCTTAGCCTTGCACAGTAGAAAAGATCCAAGGGTTCAAAATCAAGTATTTTTAAGGTGTAATGCTATATTCTCATGTGGAGTGCAGGGGGTGAAGGTCAGTAGAGAAGCATCAACAGATGGTACCAACAGTGATAATCATATGTGTTCAGAAGTAGGTTCAGGAAATTATCCTCCTACATGGAGATTAGTTAGGCCCCATAGTTAGGCCAAGCTAAGTGACAGTAACACAAGTAGCTACCATATGAGTGTCCATCATTGTATTCGAGTTATGTACTATCAGTATATTAATTCACAAGTTAGAAAATGAGGCTTACAGAATTTGAGCAAATTGCTCAGGACCTCACATACTAAGTGATGCATGTAAGGTTCACACCCATGCAGTCTGACTTTGGAGATCATATTCTAGGCTTCACAAAATATTTTCTCTATTCAGCATGTAAGACTTTCTTCTTGTTGAAAGCCATATAGAGACTGGGAGAAAGGTGTTAAGTGTTAATGTTATTCAGAACGTCTGATTAGTCTCCCATACAAGATTTCGTGATAGGAGGAATCATAGCTATTTATTACTTCGTAAGTGCTTATATTTATATCCATTTTCAAAGCCTCAAAAGGATGTGGAAAGTAGGTAACTTGACAAATTGTACCACACTGGAAGAAATAGAGCTAGATTTTAAATTCATTCAATTACAAAAATCTTGTTTTTCACCCAACATGGCATGGATAAAGAACTATTATTCTCCTACTAAACATATAAAGAGTAACTATTGCACATGATATTAAATACACTCTCATGGGGTGCATTCAGAAATATATATCATCAATTTTTGTTGCACTGGCTATATCTTCATCCTTCATATGGCAATCATCCATATCCTATTAATGATGATTTTTAAAGAAGTTACAAAATAAATTTTAAAGTCAAGCAATAGAATTAATAGCAAAGCTATTTTAAAATATAACAATGTACTAACAAATAAATGATGAAAAACTATCTTCATATCTCATCAAAATATTTAAAGTATAATTTGTTAAATATTTTAAGAATACTGTACAAGCATCATATTACAAGAAAAGATATTGTAAGGGAATACACCTATGTCCATGTAGGCAATTAAATATTCATGAACTTTTACAATCATAAGATAATTCATATAAATCTTCAAATATGAAGTCAATAATAGTAATCAACCAAACCAAACCATGTATATTAGGAGGTAAATTAGATGTTCACAATTATCACAGTTGTCCTAAATACAGTTTCTATTGCCTAATTTTCAAAAGTGTCTCTTCTATGTTTCCATCAGTGTTTCCTGTAAGTCATCAGATGTTTTACGTCCTCTTTAGCAGTAATTGTTTCTTACTTCCTTAAGAAGTATAATCATAAAGGATATGGCAAAACTCTGACCACTCCTCTCCACCTAATGCCAAAACAATCTGAAACAGAAATGTCACTATATTAACAACTTTAGGTCATTAATCGTGGCCTATTCAATAGTAATTTTCATTGCTGAAAAATGTTTTTGATTAATATACTTAAACTGAAAATCCAGTTCATAATATCAGACAGGTATTTAAGAATGTGAAAATGGTGAGCACATACATTTTGCTATACTCTTCATTTGGTAACTTTATATAGGAAGAATAAAAGTTTTGTGTGATGACTCACTCAAGCTTTCTTAAAAATATTTCTTGTTCAATATAAAGTATATTTTTGAGAGTGGCACTGTACATTTAAAAGATCAATAGGATGATGGAAATTGTGAAGTCAGAGCTATGTATTCTGTTGGTTAGAGCAATGCATGGTGGCCCAATCACTATTTTTAATATATCTAGGCCATTTCAAAATTAAAAGGCATATACTGTCAGAGTTTTGCCCCTCTGTGCACTTCACAAACAGGAAAATCCATTGTCATAGGGTGATTTTTCAAAGACATATGTGCACATATGAGGGCATTTTCTGATTTTTTTTTCCAATTGAGAAATTACACAAAATAATGTAAGTTCATGTTCCAATTTCTATGGCTTGAATATTTTGCATTTTCAAAATAATGCAAGAATAGTATTATGAAGTACTATGCTACACACAACAAGGTTTGGAGAAAATTTAGTAAAGCTTAGTCAAGTTACTTCTTTCAAAAATCTTGGAAGTCTGAATTAAGTAAATTTGTAGCCAGATCTCATTTACTAAGTGACAGAGAAGAAACACAAGGGTTTTGATCTAAAAATATTGATTTGATATCTGCTATTTTTAAATGATAAAACACAATTGATTTTCATACTTATGAGAAGTTGAATTACACTGTGAATATAGTAATCTTGACTACAGAGTAGACAACATGTACTAAATGTGAATTATCTAAATTTGGATGAATACATATGCAACCTAATACTAACATCTGTCCTTATTTCTTGTTCAAGTCTTGGTTCAAATTTTACATTCTCAGTGGTCTTCTTTGACCACCTGGTTTATTATTGCAAACTACCTTCTCCCAACACTACCCCAACAACCTGTCCCTACACGCATAATTCTCTTATGCTTCTTTTAATTTTTTACATAAAATTAAAAATTTGATTTCATGACATTATGCAATTTACTTTTGATTATGCTTATTTCTGTGTGCCTCTGCTAAAATATAAACTTCACAAGAATGGTGAACTTAGACATTGAAAGGCATTTAATAGTTAGCTCAATAAGTACTTGTTAAAAGATTAATAATATTGGCATTGAGGAAAAAATGGATGAAAATATTTAATTTCCCCATATTTCAATAATTGATATCAAACAGCAGGGACTGTTTATATTCTGTTGTTATATAAAAATAACACCAGTCAGTTGGGCTTTCATCGAATTCCATATAATATTGCTTTAAAAGATATACGGCATTTTTGTATTTTCATAAAATATATTGCAATGCACTAAAGAGCTACCAGAGTTCATAAAAAACAATCTTGCAAACTGACTATAGTACTCGGAAAAGTGGAAGCAATTCAGAAACTTCAAAGGTTGCAGTCCTACTGAGAAAGATATAGTAAGTTAGAGAATATTGGAGAAAGCATAGATAACTATTTAACTATATGATAAATAATTTCACAGCCACTGCTATTCCTTCAGTCATTCCTAGTCTTCATGTTTAGGTATTTTTATTTAGTTTATATTTGATACTAGGTGTTGTGAACATAATTCTGTCAAGAAACTGAGGAAACACACACCTTCAAAGCTCCCCTGAAGGGTACTGCAGTTTGTGTTATGAGAGGCTCTTGCCTTAAAGCCTTGATTATACAATTCACTGAGTAAAACGGTTGCTGAATGCCTGCCACAAATCTTGCCCCCAAATATGAAAGTCTGGGATGTACTCAACGTACCTGACCCTGAGACAGGTAGGGCCTCAAGAAATTCCTGAATAGGGAATTGTTAACTTGGAGTTCAGAAGAGTTGGCTGTTGGGCATAGGCTTCACGGCAGGCAAAATATTTAATTTGAGTTACATTTGGAGTAGGATTTTTAAGCGAAGAAGCCGGAGGTATAGCAAGAAATTGCAGAAATGCAAAGTTTTGTTGCATTTTGGGGAGAATTAATAGTTTTCTGTGTTAGGAAGCCAGGGCATGTAAGAAAACTATAAACATTGTGCTTGAAAAGATAAATTGGGGTTAAGAGCCTTGAAATTCATGGCTAGCATTTAACTTTTCTTCTGGGACCAATAGAGAGGAATCCCTGAAGCCACTTAACAACAAAATAAACATGTATTTGAATCAATTTCAGAATAAAAGTGTTTTTCTGGTAATAAGAAGCTTTAAAAGTACACAAGAACCACATGGCTGTAGTGGACTGGTGATTCTTCAGAAATTCCATGCATCTCCCACACTCTAATTCACACGACAATAAATAAAGTGCTCTCTGTGTCCACCATGATTAAAGCTGTGGTCAAAATGAACCTTAGCTTCTTGTTAGCCAGATCCTTAGGCAACCGGCTTAAGTTTCTCCAGCAAAAGGACCAAAGAATTTAGCATGATCAGCTTATAACGAGTCGATCTATGATGAGCCAGGCATTGTCTAGGTGAAGTGTTCTCCAAGATACAGTGCCTGGTCTATAGAAGCTTCATATTCTAATGTTAGAGACAGACAGTGAAGATACAAAGTAGTAGACAATGTGATATAGGCTACCATAGTGCGTGCTATGAAAAAACATGAAAAACAACTAACCTAGTCCATCTGGGGCTGACAATTAGGGATGTCAGGTTTAGCAAATACAAATATAGTTCATTCAATTAGCATTTCAGATAAACAGTGAATATGTTTCTAGTATGAGTATGCCCCAAATATTCAAATTTTACTGGGCATTCTGTATTTTACTTGGCAAACCTACTGACAATACTTTTTGGATAAGACATTGCTGGAGCAGCATATTAAAGTATAGAAATTAACCAGGTGAATCATGTTAAAAAGAAAATTTCAAACACAGGGAGCAACATGTGCAAAATATGAAGTAGGGGAGAAGATAGCTCATTTGGAAAACTGCAAGGAAATTCACTATAATTAGGTCATAGAATGCTAACAGTGCAATATAGATACATTTGCAGGTTAGTCGGGAGTCAGATCATGATGAGATTTGATTGTTTTCCTGAAAGAAACAGATACCGAAGGTCTTGCTGATAGATTCGCTATAAATTTGTGCTTTTCCAAACTCATTGGTCCCTCATTGATGACCGACATATTTATGGATTTTGCTTTCTTTATATCAATCTAATGATATTATTTATTACCTCCAGTTATTTCAAACATTTGCATTATCTTCCAGCCTCCTTGTCCCTTCCTCTTTCTGAGCATTCTTACCAAACTACTTTGCTTCTTCCTTCCCAGAAAGAGGTAAAATGTGATGCCACAATTCCCAGTCTATCTTACCCATCAATTCTCCTCCAGTTCACACCTACCACTTCTGCTGCTGACATAATCATAAATATTAAAGTGTTTGACCAACTTTTCTTATGATTTTTACTCTTTTCTTGGTCTTATTTCACATTGCATGCCTGTATCAAAACATCTCATGTGCCACATAAATATACACACCTATGTACCCACAAATTTTTTTAAATAAAAAACTTAAAAAAGATGAGTCTCCCCTTTCTTCCAATTTTCACACATGTATAATTCCTCAATTTTTGCCCCAGAATAGATTCCATGCTTTCCAAAATATCCTTGACATGTCTCTACCAATCATCCTTTGCCAAGCTCATTTTATCC
Source organism: Mandrillus leucophaeus (assembly GCF_000951045.1). NCBI lineage: Eukaryota > Metazoa > Chordata > Mammalia > Primates > Cercopithecidae > Mandrillus > Mandrillus leucophaeus. Next base: position 452,497 of record NW_012110563.1, on the reverse strand, counting down.
ATTTCTCCCTCTCAACTGGCTCTATATTCCATGCAGAAGCATGTCCAAGGCTCTTCCATCTTAAACCAAAAACTTTCCCTCAAACTGCCCACCTTATCCACACATTAGTTTCCCTATATTTATGAATCTACCCTTAGTGTATAAACACTTTCTCTCCTTAAGTCACTAAGGCTTGGCTTCTGCCTCCTCCATTTCTCTAAACCATCTTTTAACAAAGTAATAAGTGAATCACATTCAGAATCTGTATATGAAAAATAAATATTAACATGTATTGCCCTAGAACTCTACAATATTAGGATATATATATTTTGGAAATAAATTTTATATTCTATTATTCCCAGAAACATATACAAGTTAACTTATACTTGGTAAGTCTTCTCATGTCAAGCTTTATCCAAAATCAGCTTTAAATTTTCCCTTTAAACTCTCACAATGTTTCCACAATTGGTGTCCATACTCTAACAAACACATAACACTCTGTGAGCATATCGTAATTATGCTATCAGTTGAAACATTCAAAAAACCAAATCTGAAATTTGAGCATGTGGGGGCCTTTAACTTATCTTGTGTGCTCAAGTACTCACACTGTCCAAACCTTCGCCACTTGATGATAGACTTGCTAGTTACTTATTAAGAGACTTTGTAAATTGCTCAACCTCTTTGAACTTTTTTGATCTCCTGTATGCCTCATTCGTTTACTTACTTATTCTGCCAGTATTTTATGGGTGTGCTTTGTATTTAGACGTGTGCTGTGCTATAGGACATTATCAGTTGAATAACGTAATTCCAACACTTTGTGTCCTTTATTTTAGCTGGAAAAATTAATGGATTATTGTGAAGAGTGAATGAGAAAAACAATACGTGCAAGTGAGTTACAGAATAAAATTCTAGGTCTTGAGGAAATTATGCAGGGCCTCTATAAGAAGGTGAGGAAGGTGAAAGCTAGGCTAGGGTTCTCTATTTTTCATGAATTCAAGATCTGACATAGTATATTCCTAAATGATTAATAAGTACTACCTATACATGTCATATTAACACTTATGAAATTTTATCAGAACATGGAAATATATAACCAAGTATAACAAACGAAGACAAACATTTCATTTGTCCAACTTCATCTAAAAATTTTAGATAATCACTGAATTTCTAGGCACCTTTATCATGCTTCACAAGCAGCAGATTAAGCTAACACCCATCATATGTCATGAGTGTTAGACCAGCTGCTCCTACATCATGTCTAGCTATCACATCCAGCATTTTACTACAAATCATTTCTTAGAATAATTCCTTCAGTACAGGGAGAATAAGGACTACAGATGCACTAGAGACAGGGAGCCATTTTTACCCTCCCAAAACCCACTCTCTTCTCCCACAAAAACTCTGTGTGTGTGTGTGTGTGTGTGTGTAAGAGACAGAGAGAGAGAGAGAGAGAGAGAGAAAGAATAGGTGTGACAAAATAAGCTAAAACAAGCTTTGAGAGGATCTTAGATTTCTTTAAATGAAATATATACATATAATTTGAAGTAAAATCTTCTTATCCGTGCATGTCAAAGTTCTTTGTTAAAATTGTGTGAGATAGTGGCATTACCAGCAATAGCTCCTTTTTTTTTTTTTTTTTTGAGACAAGAGCCTTGTTCTGTCACCCAGGCTGGCGCTCACTGCTACCTCCACCTCCCCAGTTCAAGTGATTCTCCTGCCTCAGCCTCCAAGTAGCTGAGGCTACAGGCTCACCCCATCAAGCCTGGCTAATTTTTTGTATTTTTAGTACAGACAGGGTTTCACCATGTTGCCCAGGCTGGTCTCGAACTCCCGGCCTCAGGTGATCCACCTACCTCAGCCTCCCAAAGTGCTGGGATCACAGGTGTGTTACATTACATTTTAACATATTTATTTTTCAGATGTAGGTACTTGTTATCATCCCTTTATTTTGCTTTTTTTTTTTTTTGTTCTCAGAAAAACTCTTTGAGGCATGAGAAAAAACTAGAGTATGGACAGCTTAGAAAATTCAGTGGACTGGTCAACCTGGGACCCTCATACCATTTAATATAACTTTTAGTCCAGAATAACTCATAAAATATCCTGCAAGTGAAATGTAAACTATAGAGAGAATCATTCTTTCTTACAATGCAGTATATAATAATTCTAGACTATTTCTCATACAAATTCTTGTAAAATATTTTACTAGGCATACCCTATAAATATACTGAGACTAAACCTGACTTTAGTCTCAAAAACTACTGAGTTTTTTTGCAGCTCAACTGATGCTGGATTTTTAAGTATTTATTTATTTTGCATAATTGAATGGCAAATCTGCAATGACATATATGTGTATGTGTGTGTGTGTATATATATCATCTGAAAACTATCCTGTATTCTAACAAAAGTAAATTGACTTAAATATAATTTTCTAATGTCTTTAAGGCCATGATTTTTTCTCACTAATGTAATAATTTTATATATTCCTTTTATATAAATGAATGTTTTTGTACTAAAATATATATGTTTTGTGAAAATTTATAAGGAATTGCAATTTTAAATTATTTTTTGTGTCTATGTACTACCTTTTACTAGAATATATTTACTAATGTGTTCCAATTCAATATATTACTAGCACAGAGCGGAGACAGCACTCAATATATATTAAGTAAAATTAATAATTGGATAAAATAGCTTCCTTGTCACACTATATATGAGACTGACATATGTCTATGTATATCTCTATGTCAGGACACAGAAATATAACAGTATTTCCACATTCTATTTATAGTAGAAATGAAAGGTTTGAAAAACTCAGGTATTTTAATTCCAAATTTTGTTTACTTTTAGCATTTATCTCTTCCCAGCCTACTTCGTTGATAATTTTTATTCAGATTTATACACCTAAAATATGCTAGCATATGCACATACACATAAAACATACAAACACAGTCTGCATTGTCATTTATAATTTTGAAATGAATTAAAGATTCTAGAAATAATTATAATTTTATCATATACATGTTATATAGAACATGATATTAATAAACATGTTCTCTTGAAACAATGTTATACTTATTGGGAAAATTGTACCCTGGATGTTTCCAGGGACAACAATACAGATGCCATGACTGGTGAAATTTAAAGAATTTGGGTAACTAAACAAAATTAATTTTTCTTATTTTAAAATTAATATTCTAGCTAAGACATATAGCCTATGTCCAGCCCTGGAAAAACTCTGGAGTTCAGGACAAATAGAAGGTTATGCCATTATCTGGTGGATTTTGACAGTACAAAATATCAATAGTTTAGACCAAAAATGATTGATGAATTCATTTGGAATAATTTTTGAAGATTTTTCAAACTAAGTTGAAAGTACAGAAATATATTTTGTTAAATAAAATGTTTATGAAGAATCCTTATGTACTGGTCATAGAAACAAGTGAAAATTAATGGATAATATGTGGCATGCAGTCATATGGGTAAAGGACTTTTGGATTGGAGAATAAATGTTAGGTCTGGTAGAACTAACAGGTAAATTATCAACTTGTTATTTTATGATATAACTTAAATAACCCATAATATCTGTTTAAAATTGGATTATATTTGTGCAATAATTTGTCTCACCTTAACATATAACTTAACTGTTATTAGTCAGCATGGTGATATAGGTCACAAGGTTTGCAAAATCACAAAATATCTTAAAATTAGTAACTCGGGCATACTGTACTTAATTCACTCTGTTAGGGGATGTAAATAATTTTATTTCAGAAAAAAACAATGTCTGTTGATAATTTTCTGGAGGCTAACTCACATTTTTGCATGTTAATTCTCAGCAAGGAAATTTCTCCCCAATTTACAAAAAATTCTAGTGACATTTTCTCTAGAATTTAACAAAATTCACATCAATAAATGTGTCACTTCTCTTTTGACAAACTTTTATCCTGTTTAGCTCATTCTTTATCGTAGGAGCTACTGTGACATAAAATAAAATGCTAACAGAATGAGTAAAATATCAGGGATGAATGACTTGTAACATTATACAAGGTTTGATGAGCTGACTCAAATGCAAAGAGGTGACAGCTCAAATAATAACTGACTGGGCAGCAGAAACAAAATGATTGCAGTCTTCCGAAGGGCAATATCTACTTTTAGGGAGAAAATGTGCTAAACAATCCTGATTCTACCATATTATACTTGAGAGAAAATCATATTTTATTTATCATTATATCTCCAGGGCTTAGGACAGACGCAATGTTCAAAAATAATTTTGAAAAGCTTTAATTTGAAAAGCTAATAGCTAATGTAATGCTATCTTACTGTTACGTTTATTTTCCTAAGAAGAAGATATTAAAGTATCTGAAAACTCAAATTTCTGTTTCTTCTGAAACAAATTTCACTTTTTTGTTTGTTTTGTTTTTTGAGACGGAGTCTTGCTCTTGTCACCCAGGCTGAAGTGCAGTGGCATGATCTCAGCTCACTGCAACCTCCGCCTCCTGGGTTCAAGCTATTCTCCTGCCTCATCCTCCCGAGTCTGAGTAGCTGGAACTACAGGCACCCGCCACCAAGCCTGGCTAATTTTTATACTTTTAGTAGAGTCAGGGTTTCACCATGTTGGCCAGGCTGGTCTCGAACTCCTGACCCAGGTGATCTGCATGCTTTGGCCTCACAAAGTGCTAGGATTAGAGGCATGAGCCACCGTGCCCAGCCACAAATTTCACATTTTTTTAAAGCATAGAGTTATGATATGCCCCATGTGCCTAGCCTTTGATTATGTGCTCCTTTACCCCATTTCCTAACGATTTCAATTATTGGAATTGTCCCCTCAACCAGATTTTAAATTTCAGAGTAGATAGAGTGTTTTATTAGACTCTTCTTCCCCATGTTGTTTGGCCAGGTGGGGTGCAAGTAATTTAGTTTAGATATGTTAGGAACTTAAAATAACAATATATTGTTTGTATTATTTTAATAATGTCAATCTCAGGACAATTGTACAAAAGATACCATATCCTTTAGTGTTTACTAGTCACAGTCAGAGTATTATTTGGATAACTTCTTCAAGATTCAGAAGGATATAGCCTCACAAATTAAAATCCAAATGCATAGAAAGGATTTTATGACATCTGTACTTTATCCTTAACAATGACAAAATGAAGCTGGGTGCTGCGGTGGCTCACATCTGTAATCCCAGCACTTTGGGAGGCCTAGCCGGGCAGTTCACCTGAGGTCAGGAGTTCCAGACCAGCCTGATCAACATGGTGAAACCCCATTTCTACTAAAAAAAAAAAAAAAAAAAAACAAAACAACAACAACAAAATAGCCAGGCTTGGTGGTGCATGCCTGTAATCCAAGCTACTCGGGAAGCTGAGGCAGGAGAATGGTCATAAATATATATAAAGAGGTTCAATATATCTAAAAATCAAGAAATATAAATTCCAGTAACTGAGATTCACTATTATTTAATGATTAAGCTATCTTGGCTAAAATCTTAACTCTGCCACTCACTAGCTAGGTACAAGTTATTTAATATTTCTGTGCGTTCCTTTTTCCTTTTTTCCTTTTTTTCTTCTTTATATTAGGTAAATGATAACTATAATTCACAATAAAAATGAAAAGAACTTTAGTTACTCAGAATAATAGCATCTACCTAATAAAAATACTGTGTAAATTAAATAAAACTGTGCTCCTAAGATGTCCAAATGAAGGCCTGGTATATACTAATCACTCAACAAATGTTAACTATTAATAATGATAATCATTCCACACCTATGAGATTAACAATAATAATAACAGTTTAAAAAATAAAACATAAACACAAGAGAATGTTGGCTGAAGAGGAATTTTAATCTCTTGCATTGAGAAAAACTTCACATTTTTAAAGTAGAAATTGTCAAAATATGTATAAGCATTCATATTACAGTATTGTTTATATCTCTTAAAAATTAGAAACAACACTGTTGATATACACATGCTATAAAATACAACACAATACTTAAAATGAATAAACAAGCAAATTAATGCAAAGACTCATGCATTTCTCTCTCCTTTCTTATATGAAACTTATTGTAAGATAACAAACTATTTTCTAAAATGTTAGGTAGGAAGGAGCACGTGAATCAGAATATCACTGTTTTGCAACCTTTAATGAAATAATAAATGTTGGTCGTGGCTGCAAACATCACAGATAGGGCAACATTCTGATATAAGCACACAACACTGCCTCTGATATAGTCTTGCCAAAAAACAAAGCTGAATCTCACTATCAATTTATAGGAAATAAAGGAAAGAGAGGAATATTTCGAAGTTAGCAACTCCAGATCTTGAGAAACTCTAAAGGCAATTGAGTAGGTATCTCTACAAATAAATAGCCAGGGAAGAAGAGAAAAAGAAAGAAACAGAGACACAGAGAGACACAGATTGCTTTTAGTTCTAGATTTAGCTTAAAATGTACTTAAAATGCATCTTTAATTCTAATTAGAAAAAAGCTTTAAATTTTTTGAAGAAAGAAAGACAATCCAAAAATTTTTAACATTGAATATTTGATGAAAATAAGTAAGTGTTCTTAATTATTTGGGGCACATATTTTTATATTTTTTTAAATCCTATTATTTTTACAGTTATATATTCAAACATTTCAGAATTAAATTATTTTCTATTTGTGATTATCTTTATAACCATATGGGGAGGGGAGTTTTTAAATGGATGGAACAAGAATACTCGAGCATTGAAAAATATTGAAGCTGGAGAAGGGTAAATTATAACATTCTTTCTATTTTTGAAGACATTTTAAGGTTTTCATTAGAAATGTTTTAAAAAGTGGATGCATATATATTTAGTTAAAAAATAAAAATGCCAACTAGAAAAATACACATATGGAAGCTTAGTTTATTAGTATCTATATTTTTCATATATAAATATACATGCATATAGGTATATGTAAATATATATATACACACACATTCATGTTGGAGGCTATTCATAATATTTTTATCATTTTCAAATACCGGTATTATTTTTCATTAGTTTGATATGACCCTGGGCACCTATCAGACATAATGAACATTAGTTAATCAAGTTTGCTTCCATGCATTATTATCCCAACATAATAAAGGTATCATTATGTCTTTGTAAATTCAAATCTAAATAATTCCAAGTGCAATATTTCTTGTCCTCTCCTTGCTGATGTAACAAAGATAGTATAGTTATGTTCACTAGAATGAAATAAAATTGGCATTTTTTCTTTATATTAGATAAATGATAAATATAATTCACAATAAAAATAAAAAGAACTTTACAGATTGCATTTATCTGCTAAAATATGTCTCAAATTTAGATTGTAAAATGATCATTTTTCTTGTTTAAGACCCAAGAAACATTTCAGAAATTAACTATGGTGTTGTCATGTTTCAAGTGCATACGTTCTTAAGACAACTTACATGCTTTACCCTGGGAGTCTATAAACAACCTTATTTTCTTATCTGTCAGCTAAATCAGAGATTCCATCTACCAGATGACTCATATCAGCAATTTAGAAAATTAAATCCACCTCAGATTTGGTCTTCCATTTAAAATTTCTTGAAAATGTTATATTACCTCATCAAAATATTAAATAACAACTGACCACATTATTCCATGTCTGTACCTCTGTTTTCTCGGATTTTTTAATTTAACAAAAATTTTAAAAACGCAAAACACGGCCGGGCGCGGTGGCTCAAGCCTGTAATCCCAGCACTTTGGGAGGCCGAGACGGGCGGATCACGAGGTCAGGAGATCAAGACCATCCTGGCTAACACGGTGAAACCTCGTCTCCACTAAAAAATACAGAAAACTAGACAGGCGAGGTGGCGGGCGCCTGTAGTCCCAGCTCGGGAGGCTGAGGCAGGACAATGCTGTAAACCCGGGAGGCGGAGCTTGCAGTGAACTGAGATCTGGCACCGCACTAGCCTCGGCAACACAGCGAGACTCCGTCTCAAAAAAAAAAAAAAAAAGCAAAACACAAATGCAAACTGAGTTACAAAATAAAAATAAAAATGACAAACACAAATGCAAACTGGGTTCATCAATAAGAGAGGAAATTACCACTCACATGTATTTTTTAATGTTTTATTTTGCTTTGTATTGCTATTTTTATTCATGACTAGAAAAAGCTTTAAAGTCTCTCCTTCAGGAAAAATTGTTTGCCAAAAAGTACAGCTCTGTATAGAGATCTGAATTTTATTACTAAATCATTTGTTATTCTTTTTATTCATTTGATATTAATCTTGATTATTGTATCATAAAAGCTCATTGAGAATAGGAAATTCATGTTAACTCTAAGGAAACATCATTAATATATTTATAACCAAAATGTTATGCATTTAGTAGCCTCAAACCTGCATACTAAAAGTGACATTTCTTAATGGAAAAAAAAATTCCACTGTCACCAGCAACAGTAAAGAGAGATACTGTATACTGTTAATAATAAGAATTCAGGGGGTCATTAGTTGAAAGACTAGAGGGATAGAATACAATATTAATTTGTAGAAGGAATGTTTCACAGCAAGTCAATTAGAACAGAAATTATGTCACAAAGCTTTTTTTTTTTTAATAGTGCATAGCCATTAGCATGTTTTATATATTTTTTTAAAAACTAGGTAGGAAATTTAGATTTCCCATTAACATGGACCACAATCCTGTGAACGACTGCTCAGCTTATGTGGTACTCCATAGTCTCTGCCCTTTTTCTTCCCTTACCATCTTGCCTATCTATTGGAGAGGAACACAGCCAAGTTCCAATTCATCACTGCTATACACAGTTTCCCTGCAATGCTGCCACTGGCACCAACTCCCTCCATCTGGCCTTAGTCTGAGCATGGTTTCCTCTACAACTGTTGCCAGTCTGTTGCCATAGCAGCAGCTAAGAGGACTATGACAGGATGGGAAAAGAATAAAAGCACACTCCATTTTCATGCTTCTTGTTGAGATTTTGTAATGGTTCCAAGGTCCCACTAAAAATATGATGGAAAAAATAAAAACAGCTTCACCAAAGATACTCACAATAAACCTCCTTTTCAAAGAGAAATAATAATATATAAACGAGAAACATTCAAGCCTGCAAGTTGAGAATAAAGGAGCACCCACACATGGTCAGAAGGTAACCCACAAATTACACGAATATCAAATTATGAAAATGATAAAGGATAGTTTTTAGGCCTTTATTAATGAAAGATTAGAAAGATAAGCTATAAACAAATGCATTAGATCAATGTTTGGAAATTCTTCTTAACGAAAAATCTGCAGTAATTCCTTAGATAGCCACAGCAGTATTTGAATAAATATAAAGGTAAGCATTTTCTAGTTAGTTAATTTTAATTCTATGTTAAAAATCATTACATATGCTTCTGATTTAAAAGGACACACAGTATAACTTTATATGTGTGCAGGAAAATACATCTTATCTGAATTTCAGCAAAAACTTATTTTAATTCTATAAATTCTGAAGATTATCAGATATATACACAAACATTGTCTACAGAAAGGCAGCTTACCATAAACAAAATCATTGAAAAATAAAGGACAATATAAATAAATGAATTCTAATCTTAGCGTAAAAGTCTACTGTGAAAGATTTTGGTAAATAGAAATATTAGTAACTCTTAAGGTTCATGTGATGAATATTGAATTGGAAATGTATGTGAAAAGGTCATCATGTTTTTCTCCAATCTCCAAGTACAATTACAGAATATTCCCAAAGGCCACTGTATCTTACTTTGGAAAACCATAAGGAGTTAGATTACACCACCTGTTTTACAATCCAGGCTATCCTCAATGATCACAATTTTCACCTGTTTGTAATTGAAAACCAAAGGCATTAGATTACACCACCTGTTTCACAATTCAGGCTAGTCTCAATGTTCACAATTTTCACCTGTTTGTAATTAAAGGTAATCGTGAGCTTCAGTAGATAGCTCACCAACATTTCCTCAACTATTTAGCATTATCTCTGCTTCTATACTCAAACATTAGGCACTGCTTTTTCTTGGAAAAAGTAGGGAAAGAAAAAGACAAAGGGTATGTCCTACTTATAATCATGCCACTGAAAAACTTCAAAACTCAGGGCACCCTCAATGAAAAAACTGACATTTTCAAGCATTCTCATTTCAAGTCAGACTTTTCTATATAGAATATCTGTGATATAATATCAACCGATAATATAAAGCTTACTAATAAAAGAGATTGTTTTAAATTTATGATAGATACATTTGAAACAGATGATGCAAGTAGGCTATATTGTATGATTTAGTTTGATAAACTAACAGATAAAACCACAAAGCTGTGCCCAAGGGTTTGGCTTCCAGGTTGAAACCTTGTGAAAGCCAAACAAAGCCTGGTGAACAAATGGTTTTCATCATCATTTTTATTTGTCATAATTCAATTTATCCTACTATTCAGCCTGCTAGTAAAAAATACCACTATTGTTTCCAAGTCTGCAAATATTTACTAAGTTCTCACCGTGCCCAAAGCACATGAGTAAAATAATGATTTTCCTTACTTTCAAGTCCCTTAAACATGACCAATACACAACAAGCTTCCTTCTTTGATCATTACAAATGATTACTGGTAAGGTTGGTGTTTAACATGTCAGCATTGTATCATTTTCTGCTAAATTGATCTTGTTCATTTGTAAATAGGAGTGCACCTCATAGCAGAGCAGAGAGATTGCCACATAATATCTCAGAAGTGAAAGTAACTCAAGAGATTAGGTTGTGCCAGGGAGTTAGACACATTTAGGCTCTTTGGGTTATGTAGAACTGTATGATAAAGTAGATGATATGTGTTTATAAACTTACACATTCAACTATATATGCTCAAAGGCTGAGGAGGAGATAAAAATAAAGGGAAAAAAAGCATTTGAATAGTGCAGAACACTTCAGTCACCACCACATTCTAAGCTCACATGCTGCAGGTTGAGCATGAACTGCACTCACGAAAGTTCAGAATCTTCTGTTTCTGTGTTCCTCCAACAGTAGGAGCATCTCAGTGGGCCATGTGTGATTCCAGTGTTTAAAGATAGGACTTCATTTAAAATGTTCCCAAAACTCAATCCAATTATGTTAACTCATGTTCAACTAGGAGAAAGTGATATATTCTAATTTGAGAGGAGAGACTGGCTATGTTGGAGCTATTGACAGATATATCCAGTATGTGGCTGTTATGAATATTTTCAAGGGAATTTTTTTCACTATAACAAGACGCAATTTAGAATTTAAAGAATATCTTTGAAATACATTTTGTCGTAGAACAAGTAATTATTCTTCAGGCCCCACAAGGCCTCATTCAAACACCATTCAGGCCATACAGCAAAGCTGTGTTTTTGATTCCAAAAATCATCACGGAAACTTCTGATCATTAATCTAGATCCCCTGCTACCTGAATAAATAGAAGGAATTCCCCAGATACTAAACGCTAAAATTATCCTCTCTCAAATGGAATACCATCCATATAAATTAACAAAATGTAATTATACCAAACACCTCACATCCGACATCATTTTGGCCAATCATAGTAACACTTGAATGAAAAGACAACCTGTCTTCAAGAGCTTATGGTCTATTCAAAAAATGGTATGACTTGATATCAAGATTGAAAGTTTGTAGTAGGTTCTCCAGAAGCATATATGAAGGAGTGACTAACACCATATGCATAAATAAGAGAAAATTTCCCCCAAAAGGTAAGTGTTCAGATGAGTCTTCCTAAACAATTATGAGATTTCCAGGCAGTTAATAGGAAGTAAAGAACATTTTTTTTCAGAAGCATGAATATGCATATGACATAATAATTGAATTGAGTGTTCAGGAACATTTTATTATATGACTAGAGTATCGCCTCAGTAGAGCTGGGACTTGTTAACTTGTTCATTTTCAGATTCCTTCCTAGCTCCTACTATAGAGTCTGGCTCACAGGGAATGCTTAATAAATCTTTATTTGATTAGAGGTAAGTGTCTGAAACACATAATCATCTGAAGTGGGTATACCAAATAGAATTAGGCTGGAGTGTGATTTGACAGGAAATATTAAATGAAAAATGATTAGAAGAGAAAATTTTATGCCTCTCTTGTTTAAGTTTTGGCATCTCAGTCCTGTTGTGATGACTAACTGAAGAATGAGGACCTGATTCTAACATGTTGTCAAACTGCTCTGTGTTCAGTCATCATATCCACATTCCAGGTGGGCAAAAGAAGAAAGGAGTAGAAGGGTATGTCTCCTCCATTTAAGAACAAAAAAAGTTACTTAATGATATCTGTTATATCCCATTCTCAATAGCTGTCACATCTGACTCTGAGGGACCTTAGAAATGTTGAGTTTATTGTTGGTGTCCATATCCAGCTAATATTTAGTGGTCCTATTAAAGGGAACACAATAGAAAATAAATATTGGGGGAAATTAGCAATCTCTTTCTCCCATTTTAATGGAGTTTGAATTTCATCAGGTAGATAATATGATGTAAGCAGTTACTTAGGTTAATGATAAATATTTAACTTTATAAAAGTTAATAACACCTCCAGTAGCAGTGAGTATACCCAGTACCTAGAGGATGATTTCTAATGCCATTCTCCATGAGCTCTCCCTGGCCAAAAATGAAACAAGAAAGAAAATAAATAATGTATGATTAGAATATAAGCCAAAGTATAAAATACATTTCCATGAGTCCATTATAATATAAATAAATTATTGAATCAAGAGATAAATGGAAGAAAAATCTCCTGTGCAGAAGAATTCCAAATTAGTTACATAGATTCACTCCCTAAAGAAGATGGAGCAAACTTCCCACCTATTAAGTATAAGCTGCATGTAGTGACTTCCTTCCATGGTAAGTGGAGAAGAAGAGAAACATTATGGTAGATAAATCTGAGAAGCACACCCTCAGCCAGATGAGGAAGGTTAACTTCAATGATATGTAATATTCAGAGAATGTACCCTTGATATGAATGTTCTATTAGAGAATGGTTTATTATTTCTGTGGCTTTTCTCCCAAAGACTTACAACTCCTTTGTAACAATACAAAAATCAGACAAACTCTGATTTAATGACATTTTCTATATTAGCTTCTTCAAACTGTCAAGGTCATAAAAATTAAGGAAAGTCAGAGAAAATGTTAGTTAAAAGGAGTCTAAGGAGACATGAGGACTTAATGTAATGTGGTTTTTGGATGGGATCCTAGAATAGAAAAAGGACATTAGACTAAAAACTAAGCAAATATTAATAAAAGTGTGAGCTTCAGTTAAAAATAATCTATCAGTATTAGTTCATTAGTTTGTCAGATGTATCAGAGTAAGATGTTAATAAATAGAAGAAACTATGCACAGAATATAAAAACTATATTTACACATTTCTGGCAAATATAAAACTATTACAAATTAAAAGTTTACTTGAAAAGTTATCATGCTCAATGTAATAAGTTCTACAAAAGGAAGTACTATTTAGTTCATGGCCCTATTTATCTTTATATAACTTACTACCATCCTGTAAGTCTCTGTGTGAGCAACTAGCCAGCTTTTCTAGATGGACTCCTTCTATCATCACTTTCTATTTACAAAACCCTATTTTAACTCTCATAAATTTTAGAATAAAAGTGTTTCAATCATATTTAATTCATTTTACATATTCCACTAGTCAAAATAATTTTTTCCAAAATGCTATTTGCTAGGAACACTTTAATGTCTTCTGAAAACCCAGTGATCCTGTCTTCTGGAATATGATATGGTTAATGCAGTCTAAAGTGCTAAAAAAACAAGTTGAACAGCACTTATGTCAGATGTAACTTACATTTTTACTTTTTTTCTAGTTGAGGGATTAACTAATTTCAGTCTCAAATATTAGAAAGCTGGCCCCACAGGGCTACTTTCCAGACCTAACTAGTTGTTAACAGAATAGTATGTATAAAAATATCATTTTATTGGTAATCATCTAGTCAATAATTTAAATGTAGATTACATAATCTACTTTTTTCTAAGAAAATAATTTTTTAAAAATCATGCCCTATGAATATTTTTATTTATTTATTTGTTCAATTGGCTTTCTTTAAAAAATATTACTCTAGAAGACAATGCCCAGGTCAAGGTGTGGCACTGAATTCCACAGTAGCCATGGTTACATTGTTGGAAAGATTCTATATAAGCATACTCTGAATCATACAGAGGAATTTAGAAGATAAGAGAAAATACAAAATGTGATTAGAAATACTACCCAGTTGCACCAAGTTAAAGTAAAGCAAGCTTGATTTAGCAAAATATAAACAAGTAAACTTGATGGAAATGAAAGGCAAATATGACGTTTTAGATAGAGTGAAGTAATATTTAATAGAAAAAGGTATTTATTTATCAACACCTATTTACTAAGTTCCAACTCACGTCAGATCCCGACTTTAAAAATGAATAAAGTACATCTCCATATTTTAATAATGTACAGTTCTGGTGAAATATAGATACATAAAAACACAACATAATAACATAATGTCGATTATATTTTGGAGACAACCATAGGGCATTAATATGCACAATACACATATGGCAAAACCCCTAGATTTTGGCATTACCAGTAAACATAAATATATCCAGAAAGTAACTGAAATTTAAATTTTGCAAAAGAATAGTGAATCAAATCTATTACCTACTTCTGTTTTAGAGACGGGAATTATTTATGATAAAACAAAATGTAAAATTATAATGCATATAATTCTGAAGAAGCCTGGAATGAGAGCTCATGGGAAAGTATATATGATGTTAAAGAGGAAGGAGGGGTGCGGGAAGGTATGAAAGACATGTAAAAACCACATTTTCCTCATGATAAATTATAGAATCAAGATAATTCTTACCTACATTAAGGAAACTCCATTCAAAGGTATAAACTATCAAAGCTAGATTAAGTAGTTATATAGACCAGGCCCGGACTGGCTCTGGTCCCTGGACTGTTTAGGAACCGGGTTGCAAGGCCCATTGGAAGTGGAAGGTGAGCAAGCACCGCCTGAGCTCTGTCTCCTTTTAGAAGAGGAGTGACATTTGATTCTCATAGGAGCGTGAACCCTATTGTGAACTGCACTTGCAAGGAATCTAGGTTGCATGTTAGCCTTATGAGAATCTAATGCCTGATGATCTAAGGTGGAAGTTTCATTCCGAAACTATCCCCCGACCCCTGACTGTGGAAAAATGGTTTTTCATGAGACCACTCCTCAGTGCCAAAAAAGTTGGGGACTGTGGCTATAGCCCCATTATCTATAAAGCATCATAGATTTCAGAACCACATTAAGGTAGATACATGAAATTTAGAAATTTGCAAGAATTTCCATAATGATAAACATTTTTGAAAGGACATAAACTGTCCAAAATTAAAGGGATACCAAGGGACAAAAAGAAAACATCAAGCACTGATCAACCTCTTGTTATTTTCTTTGCTGATAAGTTTTCACCTGCTAATTGTTCCCTGAAAGGTATAGGATAGAAACTATATGTCAAAGAAAGGCTAACAGTGGGAATATCCTAAGACCAATGGACAGTCTTAGAATACATTTAATGAAATTTATCAAAATTTCTTCTCCTTAATTTCTGAGTTTAGAAAAGCCATAACAATTTATATATCCATATATCCTATGAATTCTGATTAAAAACATAATTATATTATTTAACATTATTAGGAAATAGTATCCTTACTTTTAAAATTCTACCTCAAATACATTGCACTGTCTTTCCTAATATTTCATTATTACCACCATCATCCCTTATTTGAATCATGAAAATAACCTCCAAAACAGTCTCTTCCAATATTTCTCTGTTCCAATCCCACAATCTGGCAGTAGCCAGAAAATCTTATTAAAATACTGACTTGATCATGTAATTCAAAACCTTTAAGGACTACTTTTCAAATAAAAATTAGGACGAAATTTCTTGCCGAGTTCAAAACCTGGTATAAGTAGTTCCAATTCTATTTTTCAAAAATTTTACATTTATTTCTACCTCAACGTTTAAGCGTTCTTTACCCAAAAACCAACCTTCCCAAAATTCATTCTTGCTTGTTAATCTGACCACACTGAAGTGATCTTGGCCTCATCCTGCCTCGGCTTGGAATTTCTACCCATCTCTCAGAATCCACCTGTAGAGGAACCCTTTTCAATAAAGCCATGAACAGAATACACATTTGGCGAATGTTCATGGAATTAATTTGAAACCTGTTTAGGGTATTTAGTGTAAGAAACTCATGACAAAAAACATCCAGATTTTACTTGAATATTTTTGAACTAATTTAATACTTCATGAGGCATTCATACTACTTCTTTTTTTTTTACTTCTTTATTAATAAATTGATTCTGTTTTTGGATGAGTTTGTTTCATGCTTTCCTTTGATCCCCACCATACACACACATATACATGTATAAATATTTGTACATACATTCATATTGTAGAAAATAAAAAGATATGTTCCTAAATATACATTATCACATAGCCTCAAATCTGATCTTCTGTGGCAGAGACTGTATTCCCAATTTCCCCTAAAAAAAAAAAAAAAAAAAAAAAAAAAAAAAAAACATGATTTCATTGGGGTCAGAACATTGCCCAGATAAAAATCTATATTTCCCACCCACCCTTTTAAATAGAAATGTCCATGTGATGTCAGTCAAAGTATCGGCTTTGAGCTTCCAAGGAGACTGACTCAAATTGTCTATACCCTATTACCATTGGTTCTTCATATTTTCTTCTTTTTGAAGAAAAAGCTACCTGGATTACAGCAGAGATCTTGTAAAAATAAGGACAAGAACCACAACCTGAAAATTGTGGCAAAGAAAGCTAAAAGGAGATGATAATATCCCTAATGAAATGATGTTATCCCCATACCAGCTTCTTATGGCCTATCTTTGGACTTCTCTTTATTTGGAAAAAGCAAATCAAAAATCAATTTTTAACTACTGTAATATAAGTTACTTGTTGTATGTAGTCCACTGCAATATCTACTGATACACCCTCCGAAATTTTGTCAGAAATAAGAATTTCGGATAAATGAATGTTAAAATTGAAGCAATCAATTGTTGTTGATGACATTTCGCATTTAACTGGCTCACAGCTAAAAGATGCAAAGTATAAGTTAATTTATTAATTTGCCCAGAGTGATAGATTGAAACAACTTTATCTTAGAGCATTTACCAAGAGGTTACATCACTTCAGATTACTGAAACCATAGTCTATGATGTAGAACATTTGGCATATCAATCATTTATTTGCATCAAAGTAGACCCTAAATTGTTGTGGGCAAAATCTTTGTTTTTGGGCATTCCATCATTCTATATCTACCTAGCAGTATGAGAAACCTCTCTTTAAACTCATGTCTCTGTCTTATTAGAGCCAGAGTCCATTATGCATTTAAAATTATGATGTTCTTCATATGATGTCCCATATATTATAGATGTGTTAACTTATTAGTTATCTCATTGAAGTAAACAAATTTTGTCTCCCCACATTGTTCAAGATGTCAGCTCCTGGGCATGATGGTATGGCAGCCTGATCCTAGGACTGGCAGGATCATGCTGGCTACTCGGAAAAATCTCCTGATGGCACAGGGATGACTGTGGGTCTGAGTAAGATAAGCAGAACTTGGAATGAGATAAGCAGGTTATATTGAGAGTGCAGGAAACCTAAGATATGTGCAGCCTGAGGAGAAGGCCCAAGGACGTAAATATTGTGACCCTGCTGGAAGAGACCATTTTATGGACAATTCCTTCAGGGGCTGAAGAGAATCAAAACGGCATGTGAGGAAAGATTAGAACAAATGAAAAATTCATCCTGGGGATCATTATTCATCAGAAAACAACAGAAAGAATACAGTTAGATCGTGAAGTACTTTCAGCCAGTAATTTGTTGAAAAGAGGGAAGGGAATCTTAGCACATGGGGAGCAAAACGTAAACCTGAAGAAATTAGAAAACTGTATTACTGTCCAGAAAACAACGGAGGTTTCCAAGCTAAAAAAACAGTTTAAAAATGCCTTCATATGAGATCTCAGCAGCCCAAAGGTACTGATATAAAAGGTACTTATACACATATAAAATATGATATATATATAAAAATATATAAAATTTAAAAGAAATATATATAATTTTCACAGAGGGCACTAAGACCATTTTGGTGGCTGATTGCCAGAACAAAAAGAGGACCATCAAAATCAAGTTATGGTAGCATAAATTATGGCCATATTAATTATAGGAATCATAGCCAATTTTATTAGAAGAAATTTAATGCTTACACTTGAAGAAAAAAAAAGTCTGGCTACTGGGAAATGAGAATCTGAGTTTTCTCCTCCTAACTAATCAAGATAATGAGAAGATCACAGACCACTATTATAAGAAGTTCAAGAAGATGATCAGGTAAGACTGAGAGAAGCTTGTGGATCCTGAAAACTGTGTTTATTGTTTACATTGATAAGTATAGGAAATACTCTAAATCAAACAGACAAACATACACACATTGTCCTTTCTAGAGGCCTGCTAATTTGTTAGTAGATAAGTCCGAAAAGTAGGCCATAGTAGTTCTACTTTTTACATGCTGGGATCTGTGACATTGAATTTGTAATATTTTGAGAAAAAACAAGGTGTAGTTTTCTCAAAAGGACAAGCAGTGAGTATTGTGTTTACTTCCCACTGACATGTTTTCCCCCTCAGTCAATAAAAAGAAATGTATGTGGGGTGTCAGATTTTATCACATCAATTTTAAAAAACTGTTTATTCAATAATGCCTTTCATTCCAGTATCAGCTATTTCAATGAATAATGAGATTTTGAATCTCATTATTCATTGAATCTCATTATTCATTGAAACCTGTCTTGGAAAATCTAGGAGGGACCAAAAGGAAAATTTTATTTCCTGTCTTTTACAAACTTGCTGTATTCATTCATTTTAAAATTTATGTATATATATATATATATATATAACCATTTTAGCTCTTATTTGTTAAACATAAAATAAATTTAACCAGGTAGTTAAAAATATTTATAGGTGATGTTTACCTAATAATTAGGTTGGCTTTCTATAAAAACATGTGTTTACCCATAAGAGTTAACAATAGTTATCTGCATTCTTAGTACCTGTAAGACTTGAATTCATTGCCACAAAATACTGATCAAAATCTTAGTGGATAAAAATAATATGTATGTATAACATTTATGAATAAAGATATTATGGACATTGATATATTATCAAAAGTACAAGCAGTTCACATATGTGTGCTTCGGTTAGTCCATTCTGTCACAGCATCTCATCTATATTGTTTTGCTTAGCCTGCTCCCATTAGAGTAATCTTTACTGAACATTATTTGGGCATTACTACATTGGTCATATGAAATATGGCACAAAAACTTCCTATGAAACTCATTTTTAATTATCTGTAGGAGCATATTGAAAGCATTGTTCATTGCATGACATGCTTATCTCTTCGTGGGGATTCATTGGAAATTAATATTTGCAACTGCTCCAGTCTCAGTCTTTGGAATATGTGTACATCACCTAGTAATTGGTTTGTATTTAACTTATAGACACTGATTTATGCAACTTGTCTCATTTAGCCTTCCCATTGTCTGTTACAAAGCACAGAACTGTATTTGTCATCCACCTAGTGCCAGTACATTGTAAATTATAATATTTCATGTACTAATCTTATTTTCACATTCACTTTCTTTCCCTGACCCTATTATCTTTTGAATTTCTTTACATATTAATTTTAATATTATTCTATGATGCTTATTTTATTAACTATCCAAAATTTCTCTTTTGTGGACAAGGCAGTATATAGCAGCATCTTAAAAATAAACATTCATCTATGCATTCATTCAATAAGTATATATTGAGGACTTACATTACGGCAGAGCCTGTATAAGGTGCTGGTTTTACAATGGAGAATAAGCAGCTTCAGGGAACTTCTTTTATAGATGAAAAGACATACTACTCAGGCAAGTCATTATAATATAAGTGTTATTATATGTACAATGTACAGTAGTAGCATAAAGGATAAACAAGTCTGCAGGGGCCTTTGAAAACAGTATGCTGAGAATAGATAGGGCTCAAGGACAGTATCTCCAACTGAACTTTTAATGAACTCCCGTAGGCGCCAAGAAGGCGGGTAAATAAGAAAGAATATAGAAACAAGGTACTGAGTAGAAGGTTACATGTGGGAAAAGAAAGTTTGTTTTGCATTGCATTCTTTCTGCTGACGTGAGGTTTATGGAGTATAAATAAAGTGAGGCCGAGGCTCTGAGTGCGGCCGCCATGTTCTCTGTGTGTCTTTGTCTTTGTGTGTGTTCTTTCATTCTCCACCACCCCCGGTGCGGCCCCCAACACAAGTCTCTTTTAGAAGAGAGATGCTGTATCAGTCATGGCCCTGCCAAGAAAAGCATGTCATATGCAAACCAGATACTTTCCTAAGAGGTTTGTTTGTTTGTTTGTTTTTAATTATTTTAAAGAGTTTGGGAAAGAGTTAGTAAGAGATGACATAGATCTCTGAGGCTTGTACCATCAGGGAGCCCTTTAACACTTGGACCTGAAGAGACAAAAAGAGAGCTTCAGGAATCCAAAGAAGATAAATAGAGAGAGCACCCTAAAGGAGAGTGAAACCAACCCTCTTTGCAAAGAGGGAACCAAGAAAACAAAGGCTCTGAACTCCCTTCCAACCTTCTCTTCTCCTAGGTTCTGGCGCCTCCCATTGACCAAACTTAACAGGAAGCCACAGAGAAAGTGTATTAGTTTCCAAGGGCTATGGTACCACAAACTAGATAGATTTGAACAACAGAAATTTATTGTATCACAGTTCTGGAGGCTAGAAGTCTGAAATCAAGGTATCAGTAAGGTTGGTTTCTTCTGAGGTCCATGAGGAAAAATCTGTCCCATGCCTCTCTCCTAGGTTCTGGTAGACTCAGGAATTGCTTGGCTTGTAGATGGCATTATGTCTTTTCACTTCATCTTCCCTTCTTTCATCTGTGTCTTTGTTTCCAAATCAAACCGTTTTATAAGGATACCAGTCATACTGGATTAGGTCCCATGCCAATGACCTCATTTTAAACTGATTACCTCTGTGTTGATCCTATTTCCAAATAAGGTCGCATTCTGAAGTACTAGGGTTGACTACTTCACCATATCTTTTGCAGGGAGGGGATAAAATTAACCCATAACAGCAAGGAGTTCCATTAATGTGGTCTAAATATTAAATAGCATTATAATTTAACTCATCAGCAAAGATATAGCCCAGCAGTTTTCACTAATCATTAATCAGCTATGTTATTAAGTAAGGGAATTATTATCTTTGGTAGAATAATTTCACAGAGCATTAGGGTAAAGACTTTCAATTTAACTAAAACTCAGAAGGTTTTAAGAATATTCTAGAGTCTTACTGGTTATGGATGAGATTGATTTACTCAGTTTAAATTGTTCTTAAATTTTAAAACACTATAAATGACTTTGAAATTTTATTCAACTGTATGTTTCTGTTTCTTACCTAATAGTCAGGTATCTTACGTAATAACCAATAGTTAGAAATCTTGATTTTATTCCACTTTTTTAAAATATAGAAATGTACTTTCTTAACAGTATTTTTAATTTTATTCCCCTAAGTTGTTAAAAAAAGTCACGTATCCAGAATTAACTTTTGCTGTTATTACCTTCAGCTTCATTTTAAGCTATACACTTAACCTTACTGTGTAAATAATTAAATGTATGTGATCGTTTTCATAGGTTATAGAAATGATCATTAAAACCTTTGTTCAAAATCACCATCTGAAAAACTAGTGTCAGATTTACTGATTTGAATTAAATTACGCATTGAGTTTCAAACCTGTGCACAATGAAACCACAGTAACGCCCTCAGCATCAATCTCAACATATAAACATTCATCAGTACTATACTCCTAAAATAATTTAGAAGGAAATGTAATTTGAAACAAAAATTAATCTTGCTTAAATTGTCTGCAGTTTTATCTAAAATATACTCTGACTTAGTAGAAATCCTTAAAATGTAAGTCTCTTTAGCAAATTGAAAAATAATTGTTTAAAAAAATGAACACTTAGTATCCTAATTTTAATCAAGGTAAGATTTTTCCTACCTTAAAAAGCAAACATACAAATTATTATAGTTTCTTTGTATGAAATTAAACTTGTAAAAGAAAACTATCTTTGTCTGCAATGAATATACAAAGAAAAATTGGGCAACATTTAATTTTGCCTTTAATTTAGAAATGGTTCAATATCGACATCAAGTAAGTATAATGATAAAACGAAGACAAAAAAGAATTATTTTATATACTATTTAAGATATTACATCTGTACGAATCCAATTGCTTCTTTAAATTCTATTCTAAATAAGAACAAAATAAGAAGTAATAAATAAAAAGTAAATTAAATGTTGAAAATTATGATTACCTCAAACTAAGTTCAAGTAAACATTATTGCTCCATTCTGCAAATGAGAAATAGGAGGATGAGAGAGAGAGTAACTGATTTTCTCCAGCCTACCGAATTAGTCATCTACATATGGTATGGTTTAAGTCCACTGCTACACTGCTCTGCCCCAGTGCTCATTATATTATTTAGTCTACATCTTCTTAGGGACTGCATGTTTATGTGCCTGAAATTCATATGCTGGGGCCCTAACACCCAATACAATGGTATTAGGTAGTGAGTGCTTTGAGAAGTAATTAGGTCAAGGTGATAGAGCCCTCATAATGGGATTAGCGTCCTTATAAGAAAAAAAGGAGAGCTAACCCTTTCTAACCCCTTCTCTTTCCACCAGGTGAGAATACAGTGAGAAGTTGGCAGTCTGCAAGCCAAAAGAGGCCCCTCACCAAAACCTCACCATGTTATTAGCACCCTGATCTTAGACTCCCGCCCTCTACAACTGCAAAAAATAAATGTGTGTTATTTATAATCCACCCACTGTGTGGTAATTTGTTAGAGCAGCCCAGATTGACTAAGACATGTCGGCTAACTTTCAGTAAATCAAAAAATTTACTATAAAATAGCAGATTTTAATTCCTAGTTTTTTTCAACCATGTTTCCCACTATTTAGGTCATTTGAGCTCCTCCTTTGAGTTTCTATACTAGTGCTTATCTTGCACAGGTAGGATAAGGGAGATTTGGCTAAACTCCCTGGGAGACAACAGTGAGTGGCTACTGTTTACTTCACACTGATTCCAGTTTCAGCCACTGGCCTTCAGCTTTCATGCACTTTTCATCCTGATAACCTGTCTAGTGACTTTCAGGTCCTGTACTCTCTACCTATCTCTTATCTGTCCCAATCCCACTACTTCCTCTATCCGAAACTAGTTTCCTGTCCCATCTGTGCCTATTGACCCAGCCAAAGTGTGTTCTGAGGATAACTACTTGTTCTGAACCTTGGGTTTGGAGAAATCCTTTTTTCTAGAGATATCACTTATTTTGGTTTTTCCATTGCTCCTATCTTTCAGATACACAGTGCAACTAGTAAGCTAGATTTCCTTCTCCTGGGGCCTAGAGCTGGGGATTTCATGTCAACCTCTCCTGTACTGCCAGTCCACTTGAGCTTTCCTTCTCAGACACTTACCGTCATATTGTAATTCTTGCTTTAGGTTCTGGTCTGTTCTGAGCCAAGCTACCATGCTCAGTCACAGAAGCTTATAGCATGTTATCAGATTAATTACCCCTGCCACACAGAGGTATGCTCCATTTTATTTCCTCCAATTTGCAAAGAAGGAAAGGGAAGTGAATTAAAATGTCTATGAACTAAATTGGGTTTCAATTGTCTATCAGAAATCTTTCCTTTCTTTCCTTCTCTGCCCATGATTCTCATTCTCTCTCTCTCTCTCTCTCTCTCTTCTCTCTCTCTTTCTGTCTCTCTCTGTCTCTGTCTCTCTCATACACACTGACATTCACGTCCTTTCCTACATAGACTGAGATAGACACTCTTCTTTTGAGCCCAGAAGCTTCCCTCACATTTTAAATGTCTCTTTTCTCATCTATCCCTCTGAATAGAACGTGAGGGACTGAAGGCAGAAAGAACATGTTACATTATTTTTTATATATATATTTTCATTTGCATGGAATATAGTAGAGAGTCAATAAATGTTTAGTGGTTTAAATTTCTGAAGGTGACATGACCGGTAATGATGGAGATGGGATCTAAACCAAACTGTGTCTGATTTTAAATTTAGGGCGTTTTTTTTTTTTAAACCCTAGAATACTCTATAGTCCTAGGGGAAAAATAAATATTAAAATAAAAATAAAATCAATAAGTTTGCTTTAGTTCCATTTATTTATTTTATTTTATTTTATTTTATTTTTTTGAGACAGAGTCTCGCTCTGTCGCCCAGGCTGGAGTGCAGTGGCCAGATCTCAGCTCACTGCAAGCTCCGCCCCCCCGGGTTCACGCCATTCTCCTGCCTCAGCCTCCGGAGTAGCTGGAACTACAGGCGTCCGCCACCATGCCCAGCTAGTTTTTTGTATTTTTTTAGTAGAGGCGGGGTTTCACCATGTTAGCTAGTTAGTTAGGATGGTCTTGATCTCCTGACCTCGTGATCCGCCCGTCTCGGCCTCCCAAAGTCCTGGGATTACAGGCTTGAGCCACCGCGCCCGGCCCCATTTATTTCTTTACCAATAGAAGGAGGGCTACTCTAGTGTCTTAATCTTGTAAGTAAATTTAGGGTAAGCAATGAAAATCTTTATTCTCAGAGTATTCTCAAACATAGTAGATCAAAAGATGAACTTTTTAAGCAATCTGATACAATAATATATTCTGGAAGAATACTTTTCCTTCAAATATCTGTCTGACCTAACTTCCCTAAATCCCACTATTACTGATGTGTCCTTATAAATTAAGGTTCTCTGTTCTGAGACTCATCTATTAATATCTTATAAATAATATAACTAATAGCTTATATTTCATATGTTTAGTGTTTCAGAGTTATATAGTAAGCATTTCACCCTAGGGCTGTCTAGTAGCCTGTATGCAACATTACTATAAACCAAGTAGTTTTCATTGTTGAGTTTTACTGGTTGATACATATTTTGATTAATATCACTTCTGACAAATAATTTTTCATTTTGATTTTTGATTATTTGGAAAAACTTAAGGGAAAAGCAGACATCATAATACCAGTTTTATCAATATGGAATTCAGATCTCAAGGAGATGAAGTAACCTTCCAAAAGCTCATGCTGCTTAATAAATCTTAAAAATATATAAGCAAAAATATCCAAAAAGAGAAAACAGAAAGACACACCCCTCAAAATTGTCTTTCCAAATTTTGCCTTAAACCCCACACTATCTTCAAAATCTATGAACTCTGACAAGATAATTCTTCCAAAATGTCTTTGCATGTGATTTTGAGTCTCAATGATAAGAAAAATATAGACCATGGCATTAAAATTGAAAGTGTAAGTTCTAAAGGCAAATCTAATTGCAAAATAATTAAAGATCACAGGCACGATTAAGAAAGTAAAGACAAGTAGAATTTAGTGAAGTTGCCATTAGCTTTATGGAATTCAAAAGTTTAATAGAGATAAATGTGGCAAGAAATATCCTACTCTTATGATGAATTAAAACACAGTAAAGACCGGCATCTACTTTTGAGCTTTAAAATAAAAAGCAGGTATTTTCCTCCTTCATTCTAGTGGCATTAATGCTTTTTAAAGTTCTCAAGATCCTTTTTCACTCAGCATAAAGAAGAAAAAGAAGTTCACTGTGATGTATTAACATATTGCTTTTATCTGGTTCAATGTATCCGAGAACCCCTTTCCTAAACACGTTTTTGTTTTACTACACACTAACTGAAAGGAAAGTAGAATACACTGTCTCCCTCCATCACCCCACCACTTTATTCTTTCAATATTTATGAGTTAATTAGTCCCTAATTAGGTAAATAATAAATAATGAAGGCAAATCAGAGCCCAGGTAAAGCCCAATTTTCATGATTTCATTAAACAATTAAGAAGTAGAAACTAGCATAAGTTCTTGGTGGAGGTTTATTCTAATAGTGAGTCTGTCCAATGTATTTTATCTGAAAAGCAGGCTCCTGCTCACCTAAAATATGTCAAAGTAATAAGGAAATATTGTGTAATCTGCAGGGAAGGCATTAGAAATTAATGATGACTCTGGAAAAATCTAGAAATGAGGAGTGTGTAGAAACCAAGTCATTTTGATCAAATCCAAATGGCATCTTTGGCAGAATACCAAATTAAAATGCACAAAATGAAAAGTACCCACTTGAATTTAAAAACAGATGAACATAAATATTTTCTGAAAAGTTAAGGTCTTAAGGAAATCTAGTATTCCCCACAGCTGTCAATCACTTTTGATGTTTCATTAAGAAGCTTTACTTTGCAATTTTACAGCACCATCAATTGCAAATAATCAATTATAAATCTCTTCGTTTTCAAAACTGGGTTTATCTTTAATATTTTCTACAAATTTGCCAAATTTTCCCAAACCAAAGGTGATAAATAAATTATAGATGTGACAGTTTTGCAGTATTTTGTGGTTATTTTAGATTCCTCATAATACAGATACGTAGAGTGCTTCTGGATTTTCCTGTTTCTTCACATATTTAATTTCTTCTTATCTGTATTTCTATGTCTATTCTGTTAACAAACATAATAGAGACGAATTAGTACAAAATGCTGCAAACAAAGCAAGACTGACCTAAAAGTCAGAGAATTTGGGTTGAGTTTTGACTCCAGTGATTATGGAATCTGTAACCAGGTAAGGATTTTGCTTCTCAGCTCTTTTTTCAGAGCAGTGAGGCAAATCAGGTGTCACTCCTAAATCATGGGCTTAACTCATGTTTGAAAACACTTTGTAAATCATATAGCACTGAACACACTAAAACAAAAATAAACAGAAGCCTGCTGTAAGTCACACTGTACAACAGCAACACAACATTAGCTTTCAGTAAACCTGAGCAAATTTAAATTTTTAAATATGTCACTTTGTGGGTTTGGGGAAATGATCGTCTTATATATATTCACATACTAAGTGCTTTGGAGCATTTTAACATGATAAGTGAAAAATAGGTACGTCTATTTGAAAGAACAAGTAAATATTTCTGTGTAGAGAAGAAATTATTCTCTAAAGAAACTGGCATCTTTAATTTTACCCAATTATCTCTGTTTGGAAAAAGCTAGATTTTTTTTTTTTAAATAAATGGTGTTTTTTGAGTGGCAAAAACTATTGGCTATTACACAATTAGTAAGGAGTATACATTAGGCATTTCATGATGTTTCACAGTTACAGAATCCTAATATGAATTCTAAGAACAAGTATTTTTGAGTAAAATTTTAGCTAATGAACCTCTTAAGTTCTTGGCTTCCAAGATAATTATGATATAAAGAATACTCTTCATGCTTATAGTAAGGACCTTTGAAAATAATAAAGTTTAACTTTAATTAATTTCCATTTTCCAAAAAGTGAATAAACTAAGCACTTCCTGCGTGTTAACTAATTTAAATTTTGCACTGACTCTATGTGGTAGATTCTATCATTAATATAACCACTTGACAGGTAACATAAATGACAGAATGGACCAATTTCCATGTCTTTCCCAAGGTCACACAGCTAATAACAATTCAACAATAGGAGTTACCCAGACAGCCTGATACAGCTGAGAAAAGAAGCAAGGATAGACAAAAAGACTAATGGTGGTAGTTGTATACAGGTTTTTCTAAAAATGGAATTTTGGTTATAAATGCCAAGAAATATGGGGTATAGTTTCTTGATGTAAAATTAAAGAAATGCTAACACACATACACACACACACACACACACAAAAATCATCACATAAAAAATAGCAATAATGGTCATGCTTACCATTGTATCATTACTTCTACTCCAAATTCAGTTGTTTCACATAAATAATCTATGGCAACAGTGAAACTGAATAATCCCTGATAAATTTTTCTTCTTGTTGACTCTTCCCTTTGAACTGGCACTGTTATTCCTACTTCTTAAATGTTTCTCTTATTTGTTCTGTTCTTTTTTCACACCTCCTCCTTCTACTACTCCTACTCTCTTTGTTTGGGGCTTTGAAATAGCCTTCCCACTGAAATAGGGGACTCTGCTCACTTCAGACTCCTCTGTTGCTATTGCCATTATTGAGTCTTTGTAATGCCTTCAAGGTTATCTTTGTCCATAAATCTGATCCTGGTACTCTACTAGTCCCATGTTTTTAAAGAACACCCTCTGTTGTCCTCAGAATACAATTCAGTAGCCATTGTGCAGTGTAAGGAGCCCCTAGTTCCCTTCCCCTTTAATTTATCTTGCCCTTTCTTCATCATATGGACCCTCTGTCAGACACACTTGCCAGTACCTCAAGCATATAATTCTGTCATTCTGATTTTTTTGTGTGTGTGCTAGAATAGCTTTCATCTTGTAGTTTACTTTGTAGGCTCTGCCATTTTTTTTTTTTTAAATATGTTCCAATATGACATCTCTGAGACTTGGCATGGTGGCTCATACCTGTATTCCAAGCACTTTGGGAGGCCGAGGTGGGCGGATTGCCTGAACACAGGAGTTTGAAACCAGGCTGGGCAACACAGTGAAACCCTGTCTCTACTAAAATACAAAAAAAAAAAAAAAAAAAAAATAGCCGGGCGTGGCGGTGTGCACCTGTGGTCCCAGCTACTCAGGAGGCTGAGGCAGGAGAACTGCTTGAATCCAGGAGGCAGAGGTTGCAGAAAGCCGAGATCACACCACTACACTCCAGCCTGGGTGACAGAGCAAGACTCTGTCTCAAAAATAAAAATAAAAATAAAAATAAAACAACCAACCAAACAAAAGACATCTCTGAGATGCTTTTCCTCGTCATAATTAATCTCTCTCTCCTCTGTTTCCATAACACTTTGTTCATATGATTTTTAGCACTTGCCTCATATTAATTATTTGTTAAATACAATTTACTCCACTAGACTGTAGGCTCTTCAAAGGCAAGGACAACAAATCTTATTATTCTTAATAAAACAGAGTCTAAAACAATTGTGGTCATGTTCTAGAGTATAGAAATGTGAAGCGACAATATTTTATTGCTTTTATGTTTAAGCAGACAAAAATGTTTCAAGATAACATTGATCATTCTAGCAGCCTTCGATGGGACATTTTTTTAGTTTACTATAATTTTAGAAAACAATGCGATTTCTAACCTTTAATATTAAGCTATTAAAAATTTGTTATTGTAAAATATAACCAATTATAACATAAGAATCATTTACAGTCAATTTTTTTAACTAAACTGAGAGAAATCATAATTATGTAACATGGCTTTAAGTATGTTCATTCTATCATCTATTCTTGGAATGAGGCAAAATCTACCCTTAAACTAAAGCAAATAATCAGAGTTTTATATATGTTTATTTACAACATATGGTACTAAGGCACTTATAAACTGAGTATTAAGAGATTATCCTACAGTATTTGTTTTCCTTCAGCTACAGACAGTGGTCAGAATCTCTGCACTATATTCATTTGAACCAGTGTACAGTATTCTGAGTTGAGTTTTTTATAGAAAGGATATTTTTATTATGCACCATTTAATTTATTTAGGCAGCCTTTAACCTGCACTTTTCCTTGCAAATGGAACTTTGTAAAGAAAAATTTATGTAATTCCTTGAGATACAATACATTCCAAGGAATAGGTTCTCTTTTCTCTTGTAAACTGCCCTTATTCAAAGTGGCTGTGAGACAAAGCAGGTGGCATGAACTGACTCTAGAGAACATGTCACTGACAGAGACAAATGAGTCTTAATGAGTTCAGGGGAATTCTGACAGCTAAGATTTTGAGTTCTAAGGAAAGAACTACTGCATCGAGGACACAATTCTGAATCATGCCAGGTTCAGAGTAAGCTTTGGAAAAATCAGTGCAATTGATGTGTATGGTGTGTTTGTTTTTCTGAAAAGCTTTTTACTTTTGTAGAAAACATTGCACATTTGTAAAATGAGGACTAATTAGAAAAGCAAACATTCTTACTTGTTCACTATAACTCAAAAATATAATCAATCCATAAAAAACCAAACTCATAAAAGGAAAATCATCTAACTAAAATCTTAGACTCCAAGTCAGTTCCTTTCTCTCTCCTCTGAGTTTAAGCTTATTCAGGGAGCTGCCTAATAAGGCCAGTTCATGGTACCTGCTTTGTATCACAGCCACTTTGAATAAATGTCATTTCGAGTTTCTGTAAGTATAGTGATATGATGATGCCCAGCTCTTCCTTTCTTTGTCAAGGATTCTGATGACAGTCTCATATGTACTGACTTGCCTTTCCAAGGTAGGTGATACCCCTTTAGTTAATATACTTACTAATTTACTGCAACGTTCTGTAAGAAATTGAAAGTGTTTTTATTATACCAAAATCCCATGTGCCCTCTGAATGGCCCATAGCTAAACCATATGGAGGGTACAGCAAGAATTGGAGAAAGGCTCTCCCTCCAGGCTAAAAAAAAATATAGGAACAAAATTGTTCCCATAAAGAGCAGAGCCTGAGCTGGAGTTCAGTTTTTTCTCACCTTCCGGGAAAGGGCTTTTTATGTGTTTTGTAAACTACACAATTCCTAGTGGTGACATCGTCCCTAGAAGATCAACAGACCTGACAATAAGGTCATTAGTGGAGTGCAGCAGGGCACAGTTCTGTGGGCTTGAAGCCATCTGCTTAGTGGGCAGTGGAGGGGAGAAGAGAGAACAAGGATTGGCATAATGTTGGCACCCAGTTTTAAGATGTATTATCTAAAAGTTTTTGAGGTTTATAAGAAAATCCTGTTCTACTGAGAATAGATTTCTCATTTTAGCCACCTATTGATTACTACCTAATATCCGTATTGCATACTGCAAGCTGTTGGGCCGGGTATGGTGGCTCATGTCTGTAATCCCAGAACTTTGGGAGGCCAAGGTGGGTGGATCACCTGAGGTCAGGAGTTTGACACCAGCCTGGCCAACAGGGTGTAATCCCTGTCTCTACAAAAAATACAAAAATTAGCCGGGCATGGTGGCAGGTGCCTGTAGTCCCAGCTACTTGGAGGCTGAGGCACGAGAATCACTTGAATCAGGGAGGCAGAGGTTGCAATGAGCCAAGATCCTGCCATTGCATTCCATGCATTCCAGCCTGGGCAACAGAGTGAGACTGCATCTCAGAATAAAGAAAGAAAGGAAAGAAAGGAAAGAAAGGAAAGAAAGGAAAGAAAGGAAAGAAAGGAAAGAAAGGAAGAAAGGAAGAAAGGAAGAAAGAAAGAAAGAAAGAAAGAAAGAAAGAAAGAAAGAAAGAAAGAAAGAAAGAAAGGAAGAAAGGAAGAAAGAAAGAAAGAATACAGGGGTTTGCTGTGAGACCACTTCTGCCTGAAAGTTTAGAGCAATCCTAAAAGGCTCCTGAAGTGTAGAATGTCATAACTATTAATAATATGTACAATATGTCAAAGACCAGTTGTTAAGCAATGGCCTGATAAAAGCTAATGGAGGAAGATAATGGAGACAAAGTTATGAATGTAGTTTAACAGTCTATGCGATGATTCTAAGCCAAAAAAATTAAAAATTAGGCTCATCTTGTATCAATTTGTTAAGCAAAATTGATTGGCATTAAGTGATTTTGATAAGAGCTAACCTGCTAACCTTATATTTTGAATTCATTTGCTAAATAGCCAAGGTTAATTAATTACAAACATACAGTTTCTTTTCAGAGCAGAAGGAAAAAACAGGTAAATTAATCCAAGTGGAACATTTCTTCCAACTGAGAACATTCCATGTTCCAACCTTGGAACATTTCTTCCAAGACTTAGCAATTCTATCCACCCAAAACAAAATATCAGCATTCTTCTCAGTGCTCCAATTTATATGCTGTGAAATTAAATCAAGCACTATAAAACCAAAAACAGTAGCAATATGCCTTTATTTTTAAAAAATGCAAATCATATAATGCTCTGAATAACGGAAAGGATCTTTAAATAAAGTAAAAAAATAAATCAGTGCTATTTCGACCCACTTGCATTGAAATATAAAACTAGGGACTATCTTATAACACAAACATAAGAAATGTTTGGCCCTAATCTATATAATGGAAGAGAACGTCTTAATATATTATTTGATGATATCTTCTCAAATGAGAAATATAACAGAGAAGCAGACTGGGTGCGGTGGCTCACACCTGTAATCCCAGCACTTTGGGAGGCCAAGGTGGGTGGATCACTTGAGGTCAGGAGTCGAGACCAGCCTAGCCAACATGGTGAAACCCCGTCTTTACAAAAAATACAAAAATAAGCTGGGTGTGGTGGCGGGTACCTGTAATCCCAGATACCTGGGTGGCTGAGGCAGGAGAATCACTTGAACCTGTGAGGTGGAGGTTGCAATGAGTCGAGATTGTGCCACTGCACTCCAGCTTAGGGAACAGAGTGAGACACCATTTCAAAAAAAAAAACAGAAGGAAAGGAGCAAAAAAGAAGAAAGAAATATAATAAATATAATAGAAAAGCAAATATAATTCAATAAGTCTCATTGCTCATTGTTCAGCATCAAATAAATACTTTTAATATCAAGGAATTTTCCATCATCTTTTCAGTGATAAAGTTAAACTATACAGTCTGCAATATCAAAATATACATACAGATTATATGCATTATGTACACTGATTATTTTTAAGCCTTTCTGGTATTCTGATTCCTTCGGACTCTTAAGTTTTCAATGTCTTGTAACAAGGGTCTCTTGTTTTTGTCTAACTAAAAATTTCTTATTCACTTTTATCAGTTAAGGATACAGAATTCTGGTTGACAGTGTTTTGGTTGTTTTTTAGTTTTGTTCCCCATCCCTTTAACTTTAAAGATATTATTATATTGTTTCTTGTGAAAACTCCACTTTCATTTGTATTATCCTCTCACTCTCTATGTAATTTCATCATTTCCTCCTTAATTTTAGATTTCAGCAGTTTGACTATGATGCATCTATATACGGTTTGGTTTTCTTCCTTTGCATTTATCATTTTTGGTGTTTACTATATTTTTGGATCTGTAAATTAATGTCTTCTGGGAAGTTTTCACCTATTTTTCCTTTAAAATATTTTTTCTGCCCCAATTCTTCTCTCATCTTATTCTAGAATTCCAATTACATTATGTTAGATGACTTGCATTGTTTGTGAATTCATGCTCATTATTCTTCCATTTTTTTCTTCTCTTTCATATGAGAAAAGTTCCATCTTTAACTCAACTGACTTTATTTCCAGTCGCCGCCAATCTTCTTTTAAACCTACACAGTGATTTCCTTTTTTCATTTCAGTTACTGCATTTTTTAGCATTAGAATTTTCATTTCATTATTTTCATGGCTTATATTTATTTGTTCAGATTAAATTCTGTGTGTATTCATTATATTCCTTTTTCCCATTAAATCATTGAAAATGTCACTGCTCTAATATTCTTGTGTGCTAATAGAAACACTTTATGTCATTGTCACATTCTATCAAACTGCTTATTTTCTTGAGTATAGGTTTATTTTCCTGTTTCTTCATGTAGCTACTAATTTTTAATTGAATAATGAATAGTAATAATACATTGAAAGAAAATCTGGATTTTGTTATAAGTCTCTGAAAATAACACTTTATTTCAAGAGATGGTCAATTTAGCTAAAATAGAAATCTAAGCACAGCATCCCATAAGTTTGGCAGCAGGTAAAGTCGCCAATCAGTTATTACAGTTGCTAACAACTGCTTTCCCGTGTTTCCCTGCAATTGCATGTACAATTTCTCAACCAGCATGCATAATTTCTAGGTTAGATTAAGTTTTAGGCAGATTTTGTGCTAAGATTTGGGTGTTCCATCCCTTCTGAGGATCCTTCCTTCTCAAAGGATTTGCCTTTAAATTTGTGGCTCCTTTTCCGTTCTAAGCTATGTCCTCTGACAGCCCAGGCTGGTAACGCTGCAGCTTTCTGTTCTCAAGACTGTAATAGGATACAGCCTTAGGCATAAAAAACAAAATCACAAGGTGCAGTTTCTGTCTTTTCCAGCAAATCTTATCTCTGACTAATCTCAACTGCCCTCAATTTTTTAAAAATATATTTCTTTCAGTTTATATGCTAGTTATCTGCTAAAGTTTTACCAAGTGAAATCTTCATTATTAAATATTTTACATTGCTATGTAAGCTATTTTCTGGAAAATCCTGATACACAGCTGATTATGAGGTTTTTGTTTGTTTGTTTTTACAATAGCCCTGTTTGAAAACATTTGCCAAACATGTTAGATATTGATACTGCAAAAAGGTTGGGGTTTTACTGCTGTTTGTTTCACTGAATTAACACCTCCAAGTTTTGTTTGTTTGTTTGTTTTTGTTGTTGTTGTTGCTTTTTTTTAGACAGAGTTTCGCTCTTTTGCCTGGAGTGAAGAGGAGAGATCTCAGCTCACTGCAGACTCCGCCCCCCGGGTTCAAGCAATTCTGTCTCAACCTCCCGAGTAGCTGGGATTACAGGCCCCCGCCACCATGCCTGGCTAATTTTTGTATCTAGGTCTTTTATTCACTCTGTTACCTTCCCATCTTCTTCTCTTGTTACTTGAGTATTTGATCTGGTCCTTCCCTTTTTCCCAATCACTCTTTGTGCTGTCGGCCATTTGACTACAACTATGTAAAGAACATACAGACCTAGGAAACTGAGAATGTCAATTTTAAAGGATAGTACTGACTTTGTAGTACACTCCAAGGTTAATGGATCTTTGACTGAAAGTACCCTCCTTTAGATGGGATATGAAAGGAGAATTACTACTATTGATTTAACAGTCCTACTAGAGATTATACTCTTCTTCTGTGCAATAATAGTTTAAAAAAAATCTGCATAGTTAATCTGTGTTGGGAAAGGGGTGCAAAATCACTATTAAAATCACTATTAATTCCACTGACTGACTTCTAAAGTATTCCTAATTCTAGGTGAATTTTCAAAATCCAAATGAAACTAAGAAAAAGTGATCTTCTAATTCCAATTCCTATCATATATGATTTAGAAATATTAAATTCATACTTTTAGTAGTAAATTAAGCAATGAGTTTCTTAAGCTTGGAAATAGAGATCCTCTAATTGCTATGATGCAGAGACCTCAACTTTTAAGTATTACATTTATAATAAAATTAAAATATCCTCTCTATCCAATCATAAGAATAGTAAGAAGCATGTATTATATAACAGCTAAATAGAAAGTAATATCTAAGATGGTCTATACGTACATTACTATTTATTCAACAATCCCTTGAGGTAAATACTTATTATAATTTTGTTCATTAGGAAATGCAATTTCGTGAATCTAAATCATTTGCCCAAGGTTACATAGTAAGTAAGTCATAGAACTAGGATATGATATAAGTATATATCCCATGCTGTTTCTAAATGCCCGATTAAAAGGCTTGGTCTGAGTTTATCTACTTCATTTGTAATAATCAATGAATGTTTTTAAAAGAGCTATAAGATTAAAAACACTCAAATTATATAAAGACATCAGACGACACATCAAAATTATAATATCAATGTACATTATCAAATTGACATACCAATAGAAAACACACACACACACAAATTTAAAAAAGATTTCTTGTAGCAAGTGAAGAGCCAAAGAAAAACCATGTTTATTAAATTGCACTCAAAAACAATTTTAAAATATTCCCTGGTCCTGGAGTAATTTGTTCCAATTGCTTGTTTCCAATTTTCAGGTACTGTGATATAAGATTCCTAAATCACATGTTAATTTTGTACCAGTGGGCTCTCTTTCCTTTCTCAATGAAACAATTTTTTTCCCCATCCTTGTCTTCCTAGAGAACCAGATTTGGAAAGAGAAATCAACTGCTGTAAGATTTAAAGCGTAGGTTCAATACTTTCTATTTGTAACTTAGTAGTAATCGCACAAATCTCAAATTCTACTAAATTGATTCTAAGCATGAATATTTTCATCTGTCAAATGCAGATGATAATATCTACTTCTTAGACTTATTTTATGTATTAAATCATGTAGCTTCTGCCACACAGTATATTTTCATAAAGCTTAGTTGCTTTCTTTTCTCCTTCCTTATTTCCATGTGGTCTATTGTTTTCTACAAAACTTTATATTTTAAAACTTTAAAATGAGATTATGAATAAAAGAAAATATTATTAAAGTAGAAGTAAAAAATTATCAAATATTTTAAATAAGGCTTGGCATGGTTGCTCACGCCTGTAATCCCAGCACTTTGGGAGGCCGAGGTGGGTGGATCATGAGGTCAGGAGATCGAGACCATCTGGTCAACATGGTGAAACCCTGTATCTACTAAAAAAAAATAGAAAAAATTAGCCAGGCATGGTGGCGGGCACCTGTAGTCCCAGCTACTCGGGAGGCTGAGACAGGAGAATGGCATGAACCCGGGAGGCAGAGCTTGCAGTGAGCCGAGATCATGCCACTATACTCCAGCCTGGGTGACAGAGTGAGACTCTGTCTCAAAAAAAAAAAAAAAAAGAAAAAAAAATATTTTAAATATTATTTTAAATATTTAAATAACAAAATTAATATTTATTTATTTTAAACATATAAAAATATATGTGCAATTCCACTATTTGAATTGAATATAATTATTTTCACACACACATATGCACACACATACATATTTTTGCATAATTCTAGATAATTCTTAGATATTATTTTTATTTCACTGAATATGATCAACATATAAAGCAGATAGAGTCATGCTGGGAAGGTGAACTGTAAAGAGATTAAGAGAAGATGGGAACAAAAAAAGGGGCAGATTAAATATGTGTGGCTACATTTTCTGACTTACACTTTCAACTTCCATTATTCCATGATTTTGAAATGGTTTAACACAAAGGGTATCAAATACTTATCTGCTTCCGAGAGTCTGGAGTACCTTAGCATTCCGAGGAATAAAATATATTGAAACTATCTAAAACCATAGAAAGAATGCCTTTTTAGAATATACTTATTTTACTAAATAAAAAATAATGTATGTACAGATTATTAAATATAAAGTAGTACAAAGCTCAGAATGAATTAGTTTTCATTATCCTTAAGAAATAAAAACCTAGTAAATCAAAGAGAAATTTCCTATTGTTAAATCAATAGGTTAGTTTTCTATGTAAAGATGATTTCTAGAATTTTAGGTTTTCTACTTGTTCGTATTTAGAAAATCACCAATTACCTCCTATTTGACAAAGCAAATGGCATCTTCTGAATATTTTTTTATTGTACTTTAAGTTCTAGGGTACATGTGCACAACGTGAAGGTTTGTTACATATGTTTACATGTGCCATGTTGGTGTGCTGCACCCATTAATGTAAATGCACGTCATTTACATTAGGTATATCTCCTAACGCTATCCCTTCCCCCTACCCCCACCCCACGACAGGCCCCGGTGTGTGATGTTCCCCACCCTGTGTCCAAGTGTCCCACCTATGGGTGAGAACATGTGGTGCTTGGTTTTTTGTCCTTGTGATAGTTTGTTGAGAAGGATGGTTTCTAGCTTAATCCATGTCCCTGCAAAGGACATGAACTCACCCTTTTTAATGCATAGTATTCCATGGAGTATATGTGCCACATTTCCTTAATCCAATCTGTCACTGATGGACATTTGGGTTGGTTCCAAGTCTTTGCTATTGTGAATAGTGCCACAATAAACATACGTGTGCATATGTCTTTATAGCAGCATGATTTATAATCTTTTGGTCATGTATCCAGTAATGGGATGGCTGAGTCAAATCACATTTCTAGTTCTAGATCCTTGTGGAGTCGCCACACTGTCTTCCACAATGGTTGAACTAGTTTACAGTCCCACCAACAGTGTTAAAGTGTTCCTATTTCTCCACATCCTCTCCAGCACCTGTTATTTCCTGACTTTTTAATGATCGCCATTCTAACTGGTGTGAGATGGTATCTCGTTGTGTTTTTGATTTGCATTTCTCTGATGGCCAGTGATGATCAGCATTTTCTCATGTGTCTGTTGGCTGCATAAATGTCTTCTTTTGAGAAGTGTCTGTTCATATCCTTTACCCACTTTTTGATGGGGTTGATTTTTTCTTGTAAATTTGTTTAAGTTCTTTGTAGATTCTGGATATGGATATTAGCCCTTTGTCAGATGGGTAGATTGTAAACATTTTCTCCCATTCTGTAGGTTACATCTTCACTCGGATGGTAGTTTCTTTTGCTGTACAGAAGCTCTTTAGTCTACTTAGATTCCATTTGTCAATTTTGGATTTTGTTGCCATTGCTTTCGGTGTTTTAGTCATGAAGTCCTTGCCCATGCCTATGGCCTGAATGGTATTGCCTAGGTTTTCTTCTAGGAATTTTATGGTTTTAGGTCTAACATTTAAGTCTTTAATCCATCTTTAATTAATTTTTGTATAAGGTGTAAGGACGGGATCCAGTTTCAGCTTTCTACATATGGCTAGTCAGTTTTCCCAGCACCATTTATTAAATAGGGAATCCTTTCCCCATTTCTTGTTTTTGTCAGTTTTGTCAAAGATCAGAGGCATCTTCTGAATTTTTAACTCTTCACAATACGTGGGACACTGTTGACTATCACCTCCTTCTTGAGACACTCTTCCACTTTCACTCCTCTAGTAAAATATCATTGGACTTCCTACTGTAATATAGACCACATTTTCTCTGACACCTCAGAAGTGTTTTAGCTTCAAAATAAATATGCATATACTTTAATGTTCTGTGTAATCTTCACTTAAGTACTACATACATACTCTCTCCTTCAATGATGGTTTCTTTACTCAATTTGACTCATTACAATGTAAATAACTTGTAAATCTGTATCTCCATTTGAAACTTTACCTGTAGCCTACAGTGTTACATTATAATTATTTGATAGACATTTTCTCCTCAAGATTTCCAGTATCTTCTTAATGCTCAAAAAGTCTACAAATAAATGCATAACAATTATTCAGGTCCAAACCTATTCCTCTTTTCTTTTGTTTTCTCAATGTTTCCCACATTAAATTTGGACTCCAGTTGACCTTCTACTGATATATAATAAAATGAATTTTTCTCAGTACTTTCTTTGCAATTTATTTTATATATCCCTTTTTTTTCCATTGCTACTCAAATCAGCAAGTTTTTAAAAATTTGCTTGAAGTTTAAATGTTGCGAATGCTTTCTAATCAGCTTCTATATTTACACTTACTCACCACAGCCTAATATCCAAATTCTGGGCCATTTAGAAATTCTACAATGACACCTAAAGTGACTTTCCAGACACATCTCCTAAAACTTATGTGTCTTTCTTTGCTTCAAAGAAATTAAGACTGATGATTCCCTAAGTGATTTTTCTTTTCCCATCTTAATTCTATTACTTCATTTCTTCATAATTTCACTTTTATCAATTCAAATAGTATTTCCTCCATAATATTTTACATCTCTGTCTCTCTCTCCTTTCCTGTATTCTTGGGGGTTTTGCTTTATTAATTTATAATGTACCTATCCTATATGTCTTCAATGATGTTTATAATAGAATCATAATCTCTCAGACCAGAAGAGACCTTAAATATCATTATTCCAACCATACTATGCTATTTAAAATGATCTTGTAACAAGGCAGTTCAATTCTTCAGAAACAAGTTCTTTTTATGATTAGAATACTTTACTTATTAGAACAATATTACTTATATTGAACCAAATTCTCTACAGATTTTCAAATGTATGTTTTCAGTCTGCATTCTCTTAGTTTCCCTCTCTTCCATGTCTCTCGGTCTTCATTTCTGACTTGAACTATTTCATTAACCTTTTAACCGGTCTCTATGATTCTCTATATTAGTACAATTTTAAGAATGCACATTAATCATGCAAATGATTTTACTAAAATTTTCCTACGATAAAATCTTTAATAGGTTGTTTATTGCCAACTGAGTAAAATATAAATTGTTAATCTTTTAAAAGATCCTTCATGATATGCCTCCAACTATATTGACAGAATACATACGACACATGGACTATATGAAAGAAGTAAAGAAAAGGAGGCTAACTCGTACATTTCTGGATTGAGCAATAAAAGACAAGAAGCCACTAGAACACTAAAAAAACATTAGAAAGGATAATTTGAGAAAGTGAATTTCTGATTTTTGCTCTATTCAATATGAGCTAGTAATTTATATTAAAGTAGTAAAGTAAGTATTGATAGAATATACTAGTGGAGAGAGTATGTATTTACTAAAGCACTTCTGCAAGATCAAATTAGCAGTCTCCCTACTCATTTCAGGCTGAACTTTAATGTAGAATTTGCTGCTCACCTATCATCTTCATATGAGTTATCCCTTATCTATATTTAACAGTTTATGTTTTGAGTCTGAGTGCAGAACAAATATCAATGCATATTAAAATATATCTCATTTTGATTTGACAAGTCGTTATTTTGTACTGTAAATTGTTAGGTTCTGATTCTGTGTGTTAAGATTTTTTTTTAAATACATCAGAGATATGTGTCATCTGTGAATTTGATAAACATTTATTCATTTAATAAACATATAAAATGCTATAGTGGATAGATCAGAGAAAAGAGACCTTCCACTAGAAATTGCCTTTCAGACTGATATTAATCCTTTTACTAAGAGATTATATTGATATGTTAATCCAATGTTTACTAGTAAATATATTACTAATCATCTGCTCATATATATCTTGCCACAAGATGATTTTCCAAATAAGTATTTTATTCTAGATATAATACATCTTATCTTTTCCTTTGCTTGACCAGAATAAAAACTTTATCAAAGATATAACAGGATTATTTTAATATTACATGCTCAAGTAGTAAAATATCATAAGCCTCTACTAATTTCCTTTATTCAGGCATTTAAGAATTATGTTTTAATAATTAATTCTAGAATTGACTAGGTTTTATTAACAATCTACTGATACACATTTCTTATCCTGCCAATTAACTTATAAACTTAAAAAAAAAAAAACTTTCTGTATTACTTTGCTTTTTTTCACCAAGACTACAATCAATGCCCTAAATATACAGTAATAATTCAATCGATACACTTTATATAAGTGAGTTTTCTAAGCCTAGATTTAACACAAGAAATAAATGATGATTGTCTGGATTAAGAGATGATGTAAGAGTTTCAAGTTTGTGTGAACAAAGAAAAAAGTCAATGAACCTCTTATTTACTTTTTAAAATTAGTTTTGAAAAGGTAATGGATGAGTTTCTCATTTTAATAGATGACTTCTAAAGTCTTCATTGTGAAACATGTATATTTGGACTTAGCTAAATGTTACCTTAAACTTGAAAATGCGACCATCGTCTTCAAAAAGCATGTTTAATGCATTGTGGAAGCAACAATTAAAATTCACAAATCTCCCATCTGCACTTGCTTAGAAGGGAAGTATAAAACTCATTTGTATATTAAAGTTTTCTTCAATGTAGTTTCTAGGAAACCATTCATAAAATCACAGCTGCAGCTAATTTCCATTTCTATGGATTTTGCATTTGTTAGAAATAGAGAAAAGGGATCATACTATTTTTGAAAGCCATGCACAGAAAGCCAAATTACATAATCTTAAGCATACAGATCTTAATAATTCACAGAATGACAACTCATTATCCCTATTCTTAAGGAAAACTCTGATGCATATTAGCATTTTATAATAATCTATTATGTCTATTTACTTCACTGGCCTAAATTTTGGAAAGTCACTTCAGATTCAGTGATACACATGTCTGATTGTGAGAATTTTCTGCCCAATTTCCTGGCTAGGTATTACAATGAAGAATTGGTCAGTAAGCAATAAGAGACAGCAAACTAATGACGAAAGAGTGAAAAATATATTATCCTCTTATCTATCGTACATCTAATGTCATATCGAGCACATGAACAAATGAAAACAAAAGGGGACTTTAATAAAATCTCCCAATCTTTTTTATGTTACATGAAAAAATATATCCAAGAGTTTAAGTTTCTAGACAAAAATGAATGATATCCCAAGATACTAATAAAATGCTCCATGTCGGGGTGGAGCAAGATGGCCGAATAGGAACAGCTCTAGTCTCCAACTCCCAGCGCAAGCGATACAGAAGACTGGTGATTTCAGCATTTTCAACTGAGGTACTGGGTTCATCTCACTAGGGAGTGCCAGACAATCGGTGCTGGTCAGCTGCTGCAGCCCGACCAGCGAGAGCTGAAGCAGGACGAGGCATCGCCTCACCTGGGAAGCGCAATGGGGAAGGGAATCCCTTTTCCTAGCCAGGGGAACTGAGA
The DNA here is from genome assembly GCF_000951045.1 of Mandrillus leucophaeus. Classification (NCBI taxonomy): domain Eukaryota; kingdom Metazoa; phylum Chordata; class Mammalia; order Primates; family Cercopithecidae; genus Mandrillus; species Mandrillus leucophaeus. The sequence continues at coordinate 410,307 of NW_012110563.1, read as the reverse complement.
CACACAACACCTGGAAAATTGGGTAACTCCCACCCCAATACTGTGCTTTAAGCAAACAGGCACACCAGGAGATTATATCCCACACCTGACCGGGTGGGTCCCATGCCCAGGGAGCCTCCCTCATTGCTAGAACAGCAGTCTGCGATCTAACCGCAAGGCAGCAGCAAGGCTGGGGGAGGGTCACCCGCCATTGTTGAGGCTTAAGTAGGTAAACAAAGCTGCTGGGAAGCTCGAACTGGGTGGAGCTCACAGCACCTCAAGGAAACCTGGCTGTCTCTGTAGTCTCCACCTCTGGGGACAGGGCACACCTAAACAACAACAAAAGCAGCAGAAACCTCTGCAGACGCAAACGACTCTGTCTGACAGCTTTGAAGAGGGCAGTGGATCTCCCAACACGGAGGTTGAGATCTGAGAACGGACAGACTGCCTGCTCAAGTGGGTCCCTGACCCCTGAGTAGCCTAACTGGGAGACATTCCCCACTAGGGGCAGTCTGACAGCCCACACCTCACAGGGTAGAGTACACCCCTGAGAGGAAGC